>NC_084753.1:5752290-5777290 GCF_033978785.1 Entelurus aequoreus
CAAAGTCCCCGAACCCTGCCGAAAAAGCCTTGACTTTGAGCAGGCATGCGCTTTCATGTGAGCGAAAAACTCTCGCTTAGCGTCCTTTTATTCTTGTGTGTGTGTGTGTGTGTGTGTGTGTGTGTGTGTGTGTGTGTGTGTGTGTGTGTGTGTGTGTGTGTGTGTGTGTGTGTGTGTGTGTGTGTGTGTGTGTGTGTGTGTGTGTGTGTGTGTGTGTGTGTGTGTGTGTGTGTGTGTGTTCTGGCAATGCTTACTTAATGGGGACATCGCTCTGTTTACACCAGTGGTTCTTAACCTGGGTTCGATGGAACCCTAGGGGTTCGGTGAGTCGGGCTCAGGGGTTCGGCGGAGGTCGAGACACACCCGACTCATCGTGTAAATACAAACTTCTCCCTATCGGCGTATTACGGGTACGGCAACAGCAGAAGTCACGCTGATTTGCAGGTGTGTAATTTGTTGTGAGTTTATGCACTGTGTTGGTTTTGTAGTTTGAACAAGGTGATGTTCATGCACGCTTCATTTTGTGCAGCAGTAAAAAAACATGGTAACACTTTAGTATGGGGAACATATTCACCATTAATTAGTTGCTTATTAACATGCAAATTAGTAACATATTGGCTCTTAACTAGTCATTATTAAATACTTATTAATGCCTTATTCGGCATGGCCTTATTATAACCCTAACCCTCTAACCCTGGCCCTAACCCTCTAACCCTAACCAAATAATTCTAAATTAAGTCTTTGTTACTTACAATATGTTCCCCTAGTGTTCAAAAAACTCTAAATTAAGTCTTAGTTACTTAGAATATGTTGCCCATACTAAAGTGTTACCAAAAACGTATAACTTTGTCTTGAATTTGAAAAAATATATACACTACCGTTCAAAAGTTTGGGGTCACCCAAACAATTTTGTGGAATAGCCTTCATTTCTAAGAACAAGAATAGACTGTCGAGTTTCAGATGAAAGTTCTCTTTTTCTGGCCATTTTGAGCGTTTAATTGACCCCACAAATGTGATGCTCCAGAAACTCAATCTGCTCAAAGGAAGGTCAGTTTTGTAGCTTCTGTAACGAGCTAAACTGTTTTCAGATGTGTGAACATGATTGCACAAGGGTTTTCTAATCATCAATTAGCCTTCTGAGCCAATGAGCAAACACATTGTACCATTAGAACACTGGAGTGATAGTTGCTGGAAATGGGCCTCTATACACCTATGTAGATATTGCACCAAAAAGCAGACATTTGCAGTTAGAATAGTCATTTACCACATTAGCAATGTATAGAGTGTATTTCTTTCAAGTTAAGACTAGTTGAAAGTTATCTTCATTGAAAAGTACAGTGCTTTTCCTTCAAAAATAAGGACATTTCAATGTCACCCCAAACTTTTTAACGGTAGTGTATATATATTTTTCACTAAAGAAGGGTTCGGTGAATGCGCATATGAAACTGGTGGGGTTCGGTACCTCCAACAAGGTCAAGAACCACTGGTTTACACAGTCACCTTTAGGGGACCTCTGACGGTATGGGGACAAAAAAACAGGTCTCCTAAAGGGAAACCTTTTTAAATGATAGTCAGATCCATTCTGAAGATGCTTAAGTGATTTTTATAAGCTTTGGCCCATAAAACATGTTTACTGGTTAGTTTGAGTGTGACACAGTCACCTTTAGGGGACCTCTGACGGTATGGGGACAAAAAAACTGGTCCGTGATCAGCATGATTATAAACCATTATTACCTTAAAGCAGTGGTTCTTAACCTGGGTTCGATGGAACCCTAGGGGTTCGGTGAGTCGGGCTCAGGGGTTCGGCGGAGGTCAAAACACACCCGACTCATCGTGTAAATACAAACTTCTCCCTATCGGCGTATTACGGATACGGCAACAGCAGAAGTCACACTGATTTGCAGGTGTGTAATTTGTTGTGAGTTTATGCACTGTGTTGGTTTTGTAGTTTGAACAAGGTGATGTTCATGCACGCTTCATTTTGTGCACCAGTAAAAAAAACATGGTAACACTTTAGTATGGGGAACATATTCACCATTAATTAGTTGCTTATTAACATGCAAATTAGTAACATGTTGGCTCTTAACTTGCCCCTCCCGTAAATCTCCCGGGGCAACCATTCTCCCGAAATTCTCCTGATTTCCACCTGGACAACAAAATTGAGGGCGTGCCTTAAAGGCACTGCCTTTAGCGTCCTCTACAACCTGTCTTCACGTCCGCTGTTCCTCCAAACAAACAGCGTGCCCAGTCACACAATACTTGCGGCCTTTACACACACTTAAGTGAATGCAAGGCATACTCGGTCAACAGCCATACAGGTCACACTGAGGGTGACCGTATAAACAACTTTAACACTGTTACAAATATGCGCCACACTGTGAACCCACACCAAACAAGAACGACAAACACATTTCGGGAGAACATCCGCACCGTAACACAACATAAACACAACAGAACAAATACCCAGAACCCCTTGCAGCACTAACCCTTCTGGGACGCTACAATATACACCCCCCGCTACCACCAAAGGCTGGCTGGCGTAGGTGGAGCGCTAATGTTTTTAGCATAGCTCTGTGAGATCCGGTTGCAGTTGCTAAGTTAGCTTCAGCGTCGTTAGCAACAGCATTGTTAAGCTTTGCCAGGCTGAGAATTATTAACCGTGTAGTTACATGTACATGGTTTAATAGTATTGTTGATCTTCTGTCTATCCTTCCAGTCAGGGATTTATTTATTTTGTTTCCATCTGCATTTGAACCAGATGCTATCACGTTAGCTCAGTAGCTAAAGAGCTTCGCCGATGTATTGTCGTGGAGATAAAAGTCACTGTGAATGTCCATTTCGCGTTCTCGACTCTCATTTTCAAGAGGATATAGTATCCGAGGTGGTTTAAAATACAAATCCGTGATCCACAATAGAAAAAGGAGTGTGTGGAATCCAATGAGCCAGCTTGTACCTAAGTTACGGTCAGAGCGAAAAAAGATACACCCTGCACTGCCTCTCTAGTTCTTCACTCTCACGTTCCTCATCCACAAATCTTTCATCCTGGCTCAAATTAATGGGGTAATCATCGCTTTCTCGGTCCGAATCTCTCTCGCTCCATTGTAAACAACGGGGAATTGTGGGAAATACTACCTCCTGTGACCTCACGCTACTTCCGGTACAAGCAAGGCTTTTTTTATCAGCGACCAAAAGTTGCGAACTTTATCGTCGATGTTCTCTACTAAATCCTTTCAGCAAAAATATGGCAATATCGCGAAATGATCAAGTATGACACATAGAATGGATCTGCTATCCCCGTTTAAATTTTTAAAAAAATCATTTCAGTAGGCCTTTAAAAGTTTGTACCCTGAGTTAGCATTGGTGTATATTCTGGAATAATCCACTGCATAACCCTGCGTGTAAATGTGAGTTGTGAGTGGGAATGGTTGTCTGTCTACCTGAGTTGGCCCTACGATGTATTACTTAGAATATGTTCCCCATACTAAAGTGTTACCAAAAACATATAACTTTGTCTTGAATTTGAAAAAACAAAACATTTTATTTTTCACTAAAGTGTTGGGTGAATGCGCATATGAAACTGCTGCGGTTCGGTACCTCCAACAAGGTTAAGAACCCCTGGCCTAAAGGAACGTCGTTACAGTAACGCGTTAGTCCCAACACTGTGTGAGCTAACTGGGCAGTGGCCAATTTAACTCTTTTTTTTATGCCTCCACAACCTGTAGAAAGGGTGCTCCCCACAAGTCATGACCAAAAACTTGGTCCCCATTCCAAATGATAACCAGTATGTGTGTGTGTACCCCCCGCCAATGACTACACACATCATCTTTCATGAGACAGGAATGTGTGTGTGAGAAGGGCGGGCGGCTGATAAAAAGACAGTTTTATGATGGCTATGGGAAACTCTCAGATTTCGGCCAGGACGGGCCAAGCCTCCTCAGTCAGTGACCACTCCTCACTCCTCCCACCCGGGACATTTTTAAAAAGAGGAACTTCCTATGATCTCTTTTGCGGTGTCGCGTTTCTCCGCTCCCTTTGTCCGTCCGCCTCCAAAAGTCGGTGACTTTTTTCCCCCTCCCGTCTTTTCCCCAACTTTCCGTCCTCGTCCTCCACCTGCCGTCTCTCCATCCCCCTGTTCTACCCCTCGCCGGCGCTCCATCCATTATGGAGGACCAGAGAGCGGCGAGAGCAGATGCTGTCTGTCCAACCGCCGTGCCCCGACGCATTGTGTGCTTCACCTCTCCTTCCCCCTCCGATCCTCCCTCCATCGCTTCCCCTCTCCATTTGTTCCAATTCCCGTTTCTCCGCTCTCGCTATCCCCCCCCCCCCCCCCTCTCTTTTTCGCCACGTAAGGACATGCTGCGTATGCGCGTGAGGAAAGTGGGCGTGTCTTTGACCGAAGTTTGACCTCGGAGAATCGAGAGGTGAAAAGGTCGCGGCCGTTGCGGAGCGTACGCGCGAGGACGGCGGGTTCACAAATGCAAACATATGGATATTTATGGCGGCGTGCTCACCGAGGTGGGCTGAAGGCTTCTTCTGCAAGACACACACACAAAAAGAGATACGACATTAGAGGGAGATGAACAAGACAATGCTATAGATTTAAGTTCAGAGCCTCCAAAAATACACCCAATACAATATGCCACTGGCACTCCTAGAAACACTTAAACATATATATAAATATACAGACATATATATATATACGGTAAGCATCGCCTGGGTGAAGGTCGCCGTGCAGCGAAATAGTACAAAACATTAAAGAGTGAGTAAAAGTTGCAAGTACAGACAGTTCAGGACACATACTTGCGGTGTAGCTCGGTCGGTAGAGTGGCCGTGTCGGCAACTTGAGGGTTCCAGGTTCGAGCCCGTCGCAGTCACTGCCGTTGTGTCCTTGGGCAAGACACTCTACCCACCAGTGCCACCCACACTGGTTAAAATGTAACTTAGATATTGGGTTTCACTATGTAAAAGCGCTTTAAGTCACTAGAGAAAAGCGCTAAATAAATATAATTCACGTCACCTCACTACTTCTTTATAACTAATAATAAACCTCAATGAAAGTGGACATGCACTGCAAAAACTACGGTGATATTTGCTTATTTTCTGTCTGATAAGATCATTCTTCTCGCTAAGCAGATTTTATGTGAGAGTGTTTTACTTGTTTTAAGTGTTTTGGTCCTAAATGATCTCAGTAAGATATTACAGCTTGCTGCTGAGATTTGATGAGCTATATTGAGTAAAACATGCTTGAAACTAGAATATCAACTGTTGCAAAGCTGCGTCATCAACACTCACAAGTATAAAACTTACTTTTTTAAAGTCATCATTTCTTACTTCAAGCATGAAAAAAAAAATCATGATGCCGAGCGCATATCATTATGTGAAGATAATGGCACTAGCATTTACTTCATTTAAGAATATTTTCCAACATATTGTTGGAAAATATGTTTTCTACCAAGAAAAGTGCACTTGTTATTAGTGAGAATATACTTATTTTAAGGTATTTTTGGGTTCATTGAGGTTAGCTAATTTGACTTGTTTTGGAAAGTCTTGACAAGCCGAATTTTCTTGTTCTATTGGCAGATAATTTTGCTTAGTTCAAATAAAATACCCCTCATTTTTGTATTTTTTTTTTCTTGTTTATGAACACTGACTTTTTGCAGTGTGGGCCTCGTTTACACTAAGCCGGTTAAGGTTATCCAGGGTAAATCACACCTAACCTAATCCGTGTCCACACACAACAATGCCACCGTTTAAGACCCCCTCCCCTCCCTCCGTCCACCGGCAAAACGCGACCTAGTACGCATGCGCAGAAAATGCGCACGTCATAGTCACCTCCAGTTATTTTTCTGTGTGCAAGTTCTTCAATGTAACTTATCTGAACAATATCCAGTGTTGTGGTATTTCAATTAACTGGAATCCAGTGTGCTGTGGGGCCCTATTGTAGTGAATCACACCTGAGACATCATAAATTAATCAAATCTTTAATAAACACGTGGAAGTACACAATGTGACAAAGAACATTTGACAACAATCAATCTCGGGATCTAGATATCTGGTCAGGACACTCCTCACTCTTTTGCCTTCACCTTCATAGTCCATTAGTTTTTGGTGACTTTATAAACTCTGGACCTAGACATTGAGTCCGCGACATACATGGCGGACAATAACTGATACAGTCCGCTTTGCCAGTCCAAAAGCATTCGCTGTTTTCCGTAGTCTTCAGTCGACGGCTAGGTAATACAAAGCACACGCTGCCTTTTTTTTAATCACATCCATGGGAGCTCGCATTCTTGTTGACTCTCCTTCGACAATTGGAGGAAGTTTTTCAGTAAGTAGAATCATAGCTGACCTCGACATTGGAAAGTCCTCTTGCCGTCTGAGAAGTGTTGTATCCCAAATAGCTGCAATGACTTTCACTTAAGGTATTCATGTGTGATTTCCATAAGCGTCTGTACATTTAGAAGAAGGAGAAACACGGGCTTGTCTGGTTAATAATAATAATAATAATAATAATATTTTATTTGTAAAAAGCACTTTACATTGAGTAAACAACCTCAAAGTGCTACAGTGTATTAAAAAAATTAAAAAAACATAATAAAAAATAAAAACTAGAACAGCCAAATAGCTAAAACTAGTATGCATATATCTAAAGAAAAAAAGGCTTTTTTAAAAAGAAGGGTTTTTAAGCCTTTTTTAAAAGCATCCACAGTCTGTGGTGCCCTCAGGTGGTCAGGGATGACTTGCTTTCATATGTCCAGTGGTTAGCGCCGAGTTACGAAACCGCTTCATTATGAAGCTGGCTGCGGCGCGTCCTTTCTGACGTCACTTCCTGTGTGGGGGCGCGGTCTTTCTGGCGTCACTTCCTCTCCGAACTCACTTTGTAAACGATCGATGAGTCCGTACAGAGCTAAGAGCCGGAGATTCAAGAAATACACGGCGCACTTACCCGTGTAAAACATTATCCAAGGAGGGGGACCTTCAACGATGGTTTAGTGTGGCTAAATATTTATTTGTTTAAGGAGTTTTATCAGTCTTAGTGTATACATAGCCATAATCAGTAGGTTGTGAGTTCAAAACCCCGGCCGAGTCATACCAAAGACTATAAAAATGGGAGCCTGCTTGGCACTCAGCATCAAGGGTTGGAATTGGGGGTTAAATCAACAAAAATGATTCCCTTGCGCGGCCACCGCTGCTGCCCACTGCTCCCCTCACCTCCCAGGGGGGGAACAATGGAATAATTTCGCCACACCTAGTGTATGTGAGTGTGACTATCATTGGTACTTTAACTTGAATCTGTTCCAGGGTCCATAAAACCTTCATAATTGTAACAGATGAAGGAACATCTTTCAACTGTCATTCAAGTGCAAAAAGAAGTTAACCGCTGTTAATATTAAAATCTGTAGAAAGTCAAAAAGAAGTGAACCTCGGTAAAAGTCCAAATCGGGGGTGCATCACGCTGGAAGTGGTCCCGCGGCCCGTTAATTCTCTCGATGACAAGAGTTAAGCGAGGAAAAGAATAGCGAGCGGGATCATCTGCTCGCCGATGAATGGCCGCGGGCTATTGAGGGCCCCCACTTGATGTCCTCTGACAGGTCTTTTCATCACCATGTGGTCCCTGTGTGTGTGTGTGTGTGTGTGTGTGTTTATTTGGCGCACCGCTTCAATGATCACGTGTGTGTGTGTGTGTGTGTGTGTGTGTGTGTGTGTTCATAATAAATACATGTTGAAGTCATACCTGCTTACACATAAATAGAAAACCACTTCCTAATTCTTGACTTTCTCTCTGCTCTGCCTTCTTCTTCCTGTCCCTGGTCACCTTGTGAGGGGCGGCCTGCTCTTCTGTGGCACAGCTGCTGATTATGTCATTATTTCTGGACCGTTTTGGTCTCCCTCCGTGTGTGTGTGTGTGTGCGTGTGTGTGCGTGTGTGTGTGTGTGTGTGTGTGTGTGTGTGTGTGTGTGTGTGTGTGTGTGTGTGTGTGTGTGTGTGTGTGTGTGTGTGTGTGTGTGTGTGTGTGTGTGTGTGTGTGTGTGTGTGTGTGTGTGTGTGTGTGTGTGTGTGAGAGAGACTAATGAAGTGTGGCGAAGGGACCAATGCCAAAATGACCAGGGCGTGCATCAGAGCTGCAGATGTGTCCAAGTCATATCGCCCCCGCTTCCCCCCCACCCCCCTCCCTTTGACCATCTCTCCGTCAATCAGCATCCTCGCATCTTATTCCTGCCATCATTTGTTTGCCCCTCACCCTCCTCCACCCTCCCCTTCATTACCGCCCCTCCTCTCCAGATGTCCTCTTCCCATCTTCCAGACTCCCTTTGCTTTCCTTCCTCCCCCTTCCGTCCTCCTGCTCTGTCGCCCCCCCTGACTTGCTGACCTCCAGAGGCCCCCCTGGTACATGACTTTGTGACCCCCGCTCTTTGTGGCCGCTCTCTCCCCCGCAAGCCTGCGTCGCTGTTCCTGGCACAAAACAAACATATATGAGGGATTAAAGTGAGATTTCTAACTCTTCCGGGTACAAACCCCGTTTCCATATGAGTTGGGAAATGGTGTTAGATGTAAATATAAACGGAATACAATGATTTGCAAATCCTTTTCAAGCCATATTCAGTTGAATGCACTACAAAGACAACATATTTGATGTTCAAACTCATAAACTTTTTTTTTTTTTTTGCAAATAATAATTAACTTAGAATTTCATGGCTGCAACACGTGCCAAAGTAGTTGGGAAAGGGCATGTTCACCACTGTGTTACATGGCCTTTCCTTTTAACAACACTCAGTAAAGGTTTGGGAACTGAGGAGACACATTTTTGAAGCTTCTCAGGTGGAATTCTTTCCCATTCTTGCTTGATGTACAGCTTAAGTTGTTCAACAGTCCGGGGGTCTCCCTTCTGCTATTTTAGGCTTCATAATGCACCACACATTTTCAATGTCTGGACTACAGGCAGGCCAGTCTAGTACCCGCACTCTTTTACTATGAAGCCACGTTGATGTAACACGTGGCTTGGCATTGTCTTGCTGAAATAAGCAGGGGCGTCCATGGTAACGTTGCTTGGATGGCCACATATGTTGCTCCAAAAGCTGTATGTACCTTTCAGCATTAATGGTGCCTTCACAGATGTGTAAGTTACCCATGTCTTGGGCACTAATACACCCCCATACCATCACACATGCTGGCTTTTACACTTTGCGCCCATAACAATCCGGATGGTTCTTTTCCTCGACGTCCACAGTTTCCAAAAACAATTTGAAATGTGGACTCGTCAGACCACAGAACACTTTTCCACTTTGTATCAGTCCATCTTAGATGAGCTCAGGCCCAGCGAAGCCGACGCCGTTTCTGGGTGTTGTTGATCAACGGTTTTCGCCTTGCATAGGAGAGTTTTAACTTGCACTTACAGACGTAGCGACCAACTGTAGTTACTGACAGTGGGTTTCTGAAGTGTTCCTGAGCCCATGTGGTGATATCCTTTACACGCTGATGTCGCTTGTTGATGCAGTACAGCCTGAGGGATGGAAGGTCACGGGCTTAGCTGCTTACGTGCAGTGATTTCTCCAGATTCTCTGATATTACGGAGCGTAGATGGTGAAATCCCTAAATTCCTTGCAATAGCTGGTTTAGTCATTCCCAGCTGAATATCAGGTCCCACCCGCCTCTCACAGCATCTTCCCTATCTGAATCGCTTCCACTGCCCTCTAATCCTTCACTCTCACTTTCCTCATCCACGAATCTTTCATCCTCGCTCAAATTAATGGGGAAATCGTCGCTTTCTCGGTCCGAATCGCTCTCGCTGCTGGTGGCCATGATTGTGAACAATGTGCAGATGTGAGGAGCTCCACAACCTGTGACGTCACGCTACTTCCGGTACAGGCAAGGCTTTTTTTTATCAGCGACCAAAAGTTGCGAACTTTATCGTCGATGTTCTCTACTAAATCCTTTCAGCAAAAATATGGCAATATCGCGGAATGATCAAGTATGACACATAGAATGGATCTGCTATCCCCGTTTAAATAAGAAAATCGCATTTCAGTAGGCCTTTAAAAGTTTGTACCCTGAGTTAGCATTGGTGTATATTCTGGGAGAATCTACTGCATAACCCTGCGTGTCAATGTGAGTTGTGAGTGGGAATGGTTGCCTGAGTTGGCCCTACGATGTGCTGGCAACTTGTCCAGCCTTCCTCCCGAGTGCAGCTGGGATAGGCTCCAGCACCCCCCGACACCCTGAAAGCGACAAGTGGTAGAAAATGGATGGATAGCCAAAAGTAAAACACAGCCTAGCACTGGACTGTTTTTAGGTATGTTTTGGTTTGGTGAAGTGGTGACTGAGGCAAGACAGTAGGAAGGAGATAGGAGAGCTGGGTGTCTTTGAACTTGCCCTGCCTTTGACTCTGCGCACCTTGAGAGCAGCTAATGTGACGCCGCACACACAAACACACACACACACACACACACACACACACACACACACACACACACACACACACACACTGGTGTGGCTGCAGAAGCGCCTCAAGGCTATCAGCAGACTGAGGGTGGCTGCTGTTTGCTCAGCTTTAAGGCCCCTTTCCTGTCCCAGCGCTCACCTAACAGCGTTCAAGACTTCCTGAGCGTGCAATCTAAAGGTTGTGAGTGTGGAGTAAAAGTAAAACCTCTCCAGTGCCACAACTGTTTCTCTTCCTCAGCAGTTAGTTGGACTCTTCATCCAGTCTTATCAGTGGAAGAGGGCCGGGGACATGGGTTGTGTTTGTCCAAAGTGACAGTGCGGGCCAAGGACTTATCAAGGCCTTTGTAGATTATCGATCGGAACAGATATGTGAGGCAAAGGGTCCTACATGTTTGTGTGTGTGAGACAGAGTTGGGGAAGCTCTGCTTTGAATCAATGCAACTTTAGGGCCTGGAAAACACAGAACATTACAAAATCGCGTATTTTGTCACAGTGTTTTGGCATTTTGCACTTTTAAATCACTGAAAGATCACTTCTTGGAGATCGGTTTTCTGGTGTTTGTTGATTTGACATTTTGTATATATCGTACTGACTATTAGGCACAATTTAAACCTTTGAATTCTTTCAAAAATCGACACTGCGCCTTGTGAACCGGCCTGCTCTATGTATTAATTCTGGTTGTGCTTACTGACCTCAAACCGATTTTATGTGGAAGACGGCGGTTGAAAATCCGTCGGACAGTTTAGTACAACTTTGGTAAGCTACAAAGCCGCACCGCTTGATGGATTGTCGGAGCATTACGGCTACCGTAGTCGGGAGGCCCGCAGAGTAATACGAACGGTGATTCAACATTACCAGTAATAATATGGTGTGTGTATAAGGAGCCCAAAATGGCACCTGTTACGAGGCATTAAAGATTAAAGTACCAATGATTGTCACACACACACTAGATGTGGTGAAATTTGTCCTCTGCATTTGTCCCATCCCCTTGGGGAGCAGTGGGCAGCAGCGGCGCCGCGCCCGGGATGCTTACAAAGTGGATTTCAAACTCAGGTCTATCAGTCAAGCATTAGAACATGTCACAGCTGTAAGAAAATGTAACATTAATGAATCAATGGTAGGAAAGTGGAGGAAGCAAGAATGTTAAGTTATTGTGATTTAGTTGAATAAAGTTAGACTTTTTTGACTGTTTTGTTTCTGGTGCACCTTAAAACCTCTAAAGGCCTTAGTGGCCACATGCGTGGACAGCACCTTTTTGCTCTTATTTCCAAAAATAATATTATTATTATTGGCTTTTATCTAGTTTGCACTTTGTCTATATTATTACTACTATCATTATTATCGACTCATTCTATTTTTTATTTTCCTATTTTAATGATGTTGGATCTGTGTTGTAAATTAGCTTTGGCTACAAACACTATGATGCATACATTGGATGACTGTTTCAGATGTCTAGGTTTTTGTATCGGTCCCTATTTCAAATAAACCTCTATAATAATAATAAAAAATTGTGTACACTACTGAATTGGGGTCTTATGGCCGCTTATGTGGACACTTATACTGCCATCTGGTGGTGTCAGAAGAGTATAACATACAATGCAATTTGGGAAAAAAAAGTGTAAAAATAAGAATTAGCATGTCACTACACGTGAAGTACACGTTTGTGTACTTATGGACTAAGTACATCATATTAAAAGATGATTCTTTGTTTTTATTCTAATTAGGGTCCAATAAGCCCAAATAGCAAAGAGAAATAGAAAAAAAAGCATGTAAACAAACAGCTTGGGCCTACTGTACGTATAAAAATAGACCCATACATTGAATGTGCGCCGTATAATCCGGTGCGCCTTACAGGTATTTCAGTATGTTTTGTTTCTACATTTATTTATTTTTGTGTAAGGGTAACTCTCCTTGACTATCAGTTTGTGCGTGTGAATCCCCTTTTGATCAATTTGAGGTCTTCTGCTAATAACATTTTCTTTTTATAATTGGCGAGGATGACTTTGATGTTAGTGGTTAAAGTAACAGGTGGTGACCTGTTGCTTTGGCGTAGACTTAACAGCCCGCAAGTGGACAATTGCACTGCAAAAAGTCAGTGTTCAAAAACAAGAAAAAAAATACAAAAATTAGAGGTATTTTATTTGAACTAAGCAAAATTATCTGCCAATAGAACAAGAAAATTCGGCTGGTCAAGACTTTCCAAAACAAGTAAAATTAGCTAACCTCAATGAACCCAAAAATACCTTAAAATAAGTATATTCTCACTAATAACAAGTGCACTTTTCTTGGTAGAAAAAAAAATTAGACCTTTTTGCTCAATATGTTGACAAATATTCTTAAAGGCCTACTGAAAGCCACTACTAGCGACCACGCAGTCTGATAGTTTATATATCAATGATGAAATCTTAACATTGCAACACATGCCAATACGGCCGGGTTAACTTATAAAGTTAAACGTCTCGGTATGATGACGTTTGCGCGTGACGTCACGGATTGTAGCGGACATTTTGGGACAGCATTGTGGCCAGCTATTAAGTCATCTGTTTTCATCGCAAAATTCCACAGTATTCTGGACATCTGTGTTGGTGAATCTTTTGCAATTTGTTTAATGAACAATGGAGACAGCAAAGAAGAAAGCTGTAGGTGGGAAGCGGTGTATTAGTGGCCGGCTGCAGCAACACAAACACGTAGCGGCTACGTCGTAGCCGGTGTTTCATTGTTTACATTCCCGAACGATGACAGTCAAGCTTTACCATTGGCCTGTGGAGAACTGGGACAACAGAGACTCTTACCAGGAGGACTTTGAGTTGGATAAGCAGACGCGGTACCGTGAGTACGCAGCTGAGGCTTCCAAACATTTGATCGCTTGCCCGTACGTGCGTGCCGCTATGTGCATGTCACGTACGTAACTTTGGGGAAATATATGTGCTGTATGAACTTTGGGGAGGTGAACGGTACTTTGGGCTGTGGGATTGAGGGTGTTGTGCGGGTGTTTGATTTGTATTGGCGGGTTATATGGACGGGAGGGGGGAGGTGTTTGTTATGCGGATTAATTTGTGGCATATTAAATATAAGCCTGGTTGTCTTGTGGCTAATAGAGGCTTGTGTTTATTAACTGTTTTAGTCATTCCCAGCTGAATATCAGGTCCCACCCGCCTCCCACAGCATCTTTCCTATCTGAATCGCTTCCACTGCCCTCTAGTCCTTCACTCTCACTTTCCTCATCCACAAATCTTTCATCCTCGCTCAAATTAATGGGGAAATCGTCGCTTTCTCGGTCCGAATCGCTCTCGCTGCTGGTGTAAACAATGTGCAGATGTGAGGAGCTCCACAACCTGTGACGTCACGCTACTTCCTGTACAGGCAAGGCTTTTTTTTTATCAGCGAACCAAAAGTTGCGAACTTTATCGTGGATGTTCTCTACTAAATCCTTTCAGCAAAAATATGGCAATATCGCGAAATGATCAAGTATGACACATAGAATGGACCTGCTATCCCCGTTTTAATAAGAAAATCTCATTTCAGTAGACCTTTAATCTTACTTAGATTGCAGTTTTTGCAGTGTACTGCAGAAATGATAGTCGCTCCAGGGCTAGGAATCGAAGTCGCGTGAGTGGCGTTATTAAAAATGTGTATACAGTATGTGAGGGCTTACTTACTAAAGCAGTTGATGTCCAAGCATACGCTGACCTACAGCCATGGGAAGAGTGAGTATTCCCAGCCAAAGTTTGGGTTAGGAATTAACCTGCCTGGCCGTCAGAGCCTATGTTGTGTCCCTGCATTTCGTCCTTCAAGGCTACATCTTACCAGCAAACACACACACACACACACACGTGCACACACACATTCAAGCAGAGCCTTATCTTCCAGGGTCTTGTCTTGTTTGGCTAATGCTGTGTAAATAGAAGGTGCAATACATCTCCTGACAGTTCCCAAAAGCAAGGGGGGAGAAACACGTTGACCAAACAAACAGCCAACCCTGAGTCACCAAGAGAGAGGAGATTTCTCAGGCTCTACCCAAACACACACACACACACACACGTATACACACACACTTACAAGCTGTGGTGTGTAACAGTAGCCTCTATGAAGGCTTTGCTCCCCTCACTACCATTTGAAACGTCCGTCTTAAGACCGGGGCCTGAATAGCTCCCAGCCAGCCGTCCAAAGGCTCCTATTGTCCGCCGTCATATTTTATTATCTCATCAAAAAAGCAGGAAATCCGATTCCCTCCCTCCTGAAAAAGGGCTTATCCTTGCGTCTCAAAGCAACCTGTCACCAGAGAGGTGGGGACAACCAGGGGGGGGGGGGACAATGCATGAAAGTGATTAACTGCCTCATTTTCTTTCATCTTTCTTTCTCCTTGATTGCTATTTACCCAACAAGGACCGTGACGGACAGGACACGCTTGCAAGGCGGAGTGCCCGCTTTGATAGTCTCCATCATATTGTGTTTCGGTGTGGCACTTCATGAACGCTTTGCTGTTTTGTGGTTTGAGACGTGCTTTACGTTAACTAGGCTGACCATATTGTGAAACCCCAAAAAGAGGACACATGTATGCGTGCCAAGGCCGGGACTAGGTGAACATTTGCCAATGATACTCCAACTTGCTTTATAAATAATAGATTTATTTAAATCAGGGATGTCCAAAGTACGATTAAAAAAATTAAAAACATAAAAAGTGGTATGAAAGAGCAAACAGGTGAAATGTAACAAGAAAATGTTGCAATGTTTACTCTAATAACACAAAGCTGCCATGCAGGCTGTTTCTTTCTTTAAAAAAATAATAATGAATGAAAATCAATGTTATTATGAATTATTGACCTATCCAAGGCTCCAATTACGTCACATTAAATATTGCACTTTGAGATATTTTTTTGGGGAAAATGTTGCATATTTTGTGTTTGCCATATAAAAAATGTAGCTTTTTAAAAAAAAATGTTTTTAAAGAAGGGCCTAAAACGAACGAACAAAAAACATAAACAACAATACAGCTTATAATTGACGGATAGATCTGAAGTTGATCTTCGAGATTATTGTGTTAAAAGTAAACAGTAAAAAAATGTTTATAATTTATTTTTTAACACTTTAATGAGTAGGACCCTTTTGGTTCCCCAATAATTTGTGTGTGATTTGTTTTTAAGTGTCATCGCTCAAAAAATAATAATGAATTAAAATCAATGGTGTTATGAGTTGTTGACCTTTTTAAGGCTCCAATTATTATATAATCTGAAATATTCCTCTTGAAATTTTTATTGGGTGAAAATATTGCATATTTTGTGTTTTTTCCATAAAAAAACAGGGTTTTCTTTGACAAAAAGAGCATATGACTTAAATCTTTAAAAACGTTATATTGACAGATAGACCTAATGTTGATCTAGAGATAATAATACTGAATAATGACACATTTTAAATATTTTTTACCAAAACCCTTTGGGGTCCTGGGATCAAGCCTGAGTGGAGGCATTAATGTATATTTTTTATACATATATTGTATTGGTTTTTAAAATAAAAAAATATCAAAATGGCCCCCGCTTGCTTTGATTTTTCAGTGTGCGGCCCTCAGTGGAAAAAGTTTGGACACCCCTGATTTAAATAAAGCATTTTTTTTCTCCTCTGTTGACAGCGGTGTTGGCGCTAGGAATTTTCAAAATGGGGTCCCAGGGACCCCATCAAGTCATAAAAATGGGGTCCCACAGTACATTTTTGGGGTCCCACTTTTTTGTAAGCGTTTTGAAAACAAATGACAAACGTATGCATTATCCTGTTATATCTCACATTCTATATTGTGTTTTGGAAAAAGGTTGTCATAAACGTTACTTCATTCATTAAAAAAATTATAAAAAAAGAAAATAAAAGTGTATACATATGTAAATGTATTCAGTTATAAACATTCATTCACTTTCTTCTTTCCTTCATGGGTCTAAACTTTACCGCTGCTGGTAGTTTTTTCTATGTTTTTATTGAATAAGTTAAATAGGTTTATTTATTTCAGTGTAAAAGTGTTTTGCTTGGGTCATGAAACGATGATAATGGTGTGCCAGGGCATACATACATTTTATATTTAACACTTAAATCTCTGGAGTCTACATCAACTTCACATCTATCCCTCATTTCAAAATATTTCAGTTTTTTTTATGTTGTTTGTTTTTCCGCCCTTTTTTGTCAAACAAAACTATGTTTTTTTTATGGCAAACACACAAAATATGCAAAATTTTCCACCAAAAATATTTTTCTTAGTGGAATATTTGATGTGAAGTAATGGGAACCTTGGATAGGTCAATAATTCATAATAACATTGATTTTGATTCAATATTATGTTTTGAGCAATGACCGTTTGAAAGAAAAAAAAAACAGCTTTGTTTTATTAGTCAACATTGCAACTTTTTCTAAATTACATTTCACCTTTAAGCTTTTTTATTTCACTTTTGTTTTTGTTTATTTGAATAGTATTTTTAGAATGTGCCGTGGGCCTTTAAAACATTAGCTGTGGGCCGCAAATGGCCTCCGGGGCACACTTTTGACACCCCTGCTATAGATAATAACAAATTTAATGTGATAAATCTATGGATAAAAAGCAGAGCCTGGCGACGCATGCGCATTTATCATAACTCTCTCTCTCTCTCTGTCTCTGCCCCTCCCTCACCAATGCTGCTGCGTGTTTTGTTTTTAACCCCTTCTTAACCCTGGACGTACATTGAAAATACACGCAACCCTAACTCAAAATGCCGGACATTTGAGGCATTTAAGAAACTCCGCCCTGACAGCTCCGCAAAAGAGGACATGTCCAGGGAAAAGAGGACGTATGGTCAGTCTAACGTTAACGTACTTTATAGTAGGGATACAACACTAAAAGGTAGTGATGGGTCAAACGATACTGGAGCACAATTTGTGATACCGTGTCTCTTGAAGCCTCGATGTGTGTGTCACTTGAAGAAAGCAGCCGATGCAGCTGCTGGCATTTTGAAACTTCAAACTGCCTTTATCAGGAAGTGCTGACAGCTGCAAAATGACATTTTCGATCTTATTGGGACTAAGAAAAAGTTGTGGACCATTTCGATCCTTTAGAGCAGGGGTAGGGAACATACAGTATGGCTCTAGAGCAGTGTTTTTCAACCTTTTTGAGCCAAGGCACACCAGCAGCAGAAATCACTAAAAAACGAAACTCGGTTGACAGTAAAAAGTCGTCGTCGCAATTGTTGCATATGACTTTAAAGCATAACCAAGCATGCATCACTATAGCTCTTGTCTCAAAGTAGGTGTACTGACTTATTTTGTATTATTTGCTGTTTTCCTGTGTGTAGTGTTTTACTTCTTGTCTTACACTCCTATTTTTTTGGTGTTTTCCTGTAGCAGTTTCATGTCTTCCTTTGAGCGATATTTCCCGCATCTACTTTGTTTTAGCAATCAGGGATATTTCTGTTGTTTTTATCCTTCTTTGTGGGGACATTGTTGATTGTCATGTCATGTTCGGATGTACATTGTGGACGCCGTCTTTGCTCCACAGTAAGTCTTTGCTGTCCTCCAGCATTCTGTTTTTGTTGACTTAGTAGCCAGTTCAGTTTTAGTCTCGTTCTGCATAGCCTTCCCTAAGCTTTAATGCTTTTTCTTAGGGGCACTCACCTTTTGTTTATTTTTGGTTTAAGCATTAGACACCTTTTTACCTGCACACTGCCTCCCGCTGTTTCCCACATCTACAAAGCAATTAGCTACCGGCTGCCACCTACTGATATGGAAGAGTATTACACGGTTACTCTGCCGAGCTCTAGACAGCACCGACACTCAACAACAACACATCATTTGCAGACTATAATTACTGCTTTGCAAAAAATATTTTTAACCCCAATAGGTGAAATTAGATCATCTCTCACGGCACACCAGACTGTATCTTACGGCACACTAGTGGTTGAAAAACACTGCTCTAGAGCAGTAGTTCTTAACCTTATTGGAGGTACCGAACCCCACCAGTTTCATATGCGCAAAATATATATATATATATATTTTTTTTTTCAAATTAAAGACAAAAGTTATACGTTTTTTTTAACTGGTGCACAAAATGAACCGTGCATGAACGTCACCTTGTTCAAAGAACAAAACCAACACAGTGCATGAACTCAAAATAAACGACACACCTGCAAATCAGATGGAAAATTAGAGGGAGTATCCATAATACGCCGATAGGGAGAAGTTTTTATTCACACGATGAGTCGGGTGTGTCTCGACCTCCGCCGAAACCCCTGAGGCCGACTCACGGAACCCCTAGGGTTCGATGGAACCTTAAGGACCACTGCTCTCGAGCCAGACGTGGTTCTTTTGATGGCTGCATCTGGCTCTCAGATCAATCTTAGCTGACATTACTTAAAATGATAAGTAATGAATAATTCAGTGTTAAAAATAACATTCAAAATATAAAACATTCTCATGCATTTTAATCCATCCATCCGTGTTCTACCACACCTGTTCAAGAAGTCGCATTAATGGTAAGAAGTATTTTATTTATTATTGGTTAGCTTCAGAATAACAATGTTATTAAAAATAATAAGAGACTTATTATATTCTAAAAATGTTAGTCTTACTTAAAAATGCACACATTTAGTTGTATTCAGTGTTAAAAAATATGATATGGCTCTCATGGAAATACATTTTAAATATTTGCCTTTCATGGCTCTCTCAGCCAAAAAAGTTCCCGACCCCTGCTTTAGAGGTAAATGTTCTTCTTTTCCTGTTTACTATTTGGCTCATTGACCAAAGTTGCGCTTTTAACATTCCTTTTAAGTTAAGTTAAAGTTAAAGTACCAATGTCACACACACTTGCAAAAAGTCAGCGTTCAAAAACAAGAAAAAAAAAATACAAAATGAGGGGTATTTTATTTGAACTAAGCAAAATTATCTGCCAATAGAACAAGAAAATTTGCCTGTCAAGACTTTCCAAAACAAGTCAAATTAGCTAACCTCAATGAACCCAAAAATAGCTTAAAATAAGTATATTCTCACTAATAACAAGTGCACTTTTCTTGGTGGAAAAAAAAACGACACCTTTTTTGCTTAATATGTTGAAAAATCTTCTTAAATGAAGTAAATGCTAGTGCCATTATCTTGACATAATGATATGCATTTCTTGAAACCAGCAAACTTATACTAAAAACTAGTTTATTGTTCTTAATGGAAAGGCAACAAGGCAAGCGCTTGTTACTCTCGGGGTCTCCTAGCCGCTCAGGCAAATCATATTGTCTAAAAATGCATTTTTCCATGGATAACATGACATCATCGCACAAGTGCGTGCTCTTCAGTCAATTAGTGCGCATATACACAGCCCGGCCCCCGGCACATTTTTTTTAATTGTAATTTTGAAGAATTCATCTGAATGTGCATGAACTATTTCTGTTCAAAATTGTTTGAAATGTTAAATGTTTAAATATTAACTGTCAGTTTACTGTACTGTGCCAACTGTACTACTATATGAGTACGTGTTTTCTATTGTTTCATTGAAAATAAAACAGCAAAGTCCATTTGGCTGTCATCTGTTTTAATTATGATACACAAATGTGTCAAGTCATGATTTTTTATTTCATGCATTAAATAAGAAAATATTACTTTAAAAAATTAGTTTTATACTTGCTTTGCAACAGTTGATATTCTAGTTTCAAGCATGTTTTACTCAATATAGCTCATCAAATGTCAGCTACAAGCTGTAATATCTTACTGAGATCATTTAGGACCAAAACCCTTAAAACAAGTAAAACACTCTAACATAAAATCTGCTTAGTGAGAAGAATGATCTTATCAGACAGAAAATAAGCAAATATCAGCCTTATTTGAGATATTTCATCTTACTTAGATTGCAGTTTTTGCAGTGCACACACTAGGTGTGAAGAAATGATTCTCTGCATTTGACCCATCACCCTTGTTCACCCCCTGGGAGGTGAGGGGAGCAGTGAGCAGCAGCGGTGGCCGCGCCCGGGAATCATTTTTGGTGATTCAACCCCCAATTCCAACCCTTGCTGCTGAGTGCCAAGCAGGGAGGTAATGGCTCCCTTAGCGTAGCTGTTCGGTTGTTTTTACGATTAATTTTATTTCCCAGTCAAGTGGTAATGACTTTTTTTAATCCAGTAGATGGGAAAGTGACCAGTATGGAACATTAACACCGTCAATACAGCTTTACCCATCACTACTCAAAGGTAACTAACTTGAGAAAATGACTTTTAATGAAACAATTTGACTATGACAGCAGCAAAAAAAAACCTCTTGAATATGTAACCCGAAAGAAAAAGAAAGGACAAAAAAAGGACATTGACTTTCAACCTGTGAATGAAATCTCAGTCACCTTGTTTTGTCTCCCCGCCCTCTTTGTTCAGCTCTCCTTTAATTTACGGGCCTATGCTGAGAGGAACTTGTTCAAAAAGAATTTGAAAAAAAAGTAGCGCTATGAAATATGTATGAAGTGATTGTGAGCCACGCGATTGGCCTCATTTAGCGCACAGCAGAGCCAATGAGCGGCCACACTGGATAATCCCCCACAATGCCTCTGGAACAAAGACCCAACAGCTGACCCGAGGGAGGAGGGGGCTTATGGGGTGTCCAAACACTTCAGGCTGAATGCGCTCATACATATATCTCACACAAATGAGCACACCTTTTTAGCAACCGTTTTGATAATACTACTGAAATGAAACCTTTGGAGTAGTCAGTGTGCAGCTTGTATAGAAGTACTATCAACACACAGACATTGTTGTCTACATCCGTGTTTTTCAACCACAGTCTGGTGTGCTGTGGGAGATGATCTCATTTCACCCATTTGGGTTCAAAATACTTTTTACAAAGCAGTAATTATAGTCTGCAAATGATGTGTTGTTGTTGAGTGTCGGTGCTGTCTAGAGCTCGGCAGAGTAACCGTGTAATACTCTTCCATATCAGTAGGTGGCAGCCGGTAGCTAATTGCTTTGTAGATGTGGGAAACAGCGGGAGGCAGGGTGCAGGTAAAAAGGTGTCTAATGCTTAAACCAAAAATAAACAAAAGGTGAGTGCCCCTAAGAAAAGGCATAGAAGCTTAGGGAAGGCTATGCAGAACGAAACTAAAACTGAACTGGCTGCAAAGTAAACAAAACAGAATGCTGGACGACAGCAAAGACTTACTGTGGAGCAAAGACGGCGTCCACAATGTACATCCCAACATGTCATGACAATCAACAATGTCCCCACAAAGAAGGATAAAACAACTGAAATATTCTTGACTGCTAAAACAAAGTAGATGCGGGAAATATGGCTCAAAGGAAGACATGAAACGGCTACAGGAAAATACAGAAAAAAGAGAAAAAGCCATTAAAATAGGAGCGCAAGACAAGAACTAAAACACTACACACAGGAAAACAGCAAAAAACTCCAAATAAGTCAGGGACGACAAGCAATTCTGGAAGGAGGAAGGGGAGGGGTTTTAATAGGAACACAACAAATAAGCGACTTTTGGTCATTTTAACGTGAAAAAAATGATATCGATATTTTCGATAAGGATATGTCTTACAAACTCCATAAATCGCCCAGCCCTAGAGCCAAGAAAGGAGGAGAGGAAGGGGCGAGCCCCAACCTCCTTATTTAGCTACGACTTATTTCTTAAATTCCTAGTGTTTCTCACCTTCTTTATCAAATTGTCCGTTGTGACACACGCACAGCAACTGGATCCTCACACAGATTGTGTTGACATGGCAGGTTTCCGTCCAACTGTGGACCGCCACATTGTTTTATGTGGCCCGCCACATTGTTTTATGTGGCCCGCCACATTGTTTTATGTGGACCGCCACATTGTTTTATGTGGACCGCCACATTGTTTTATGTGGCCCGCCACATTGTTTTATGTGGACCGCCACATTTTTTATGTGGACCGCCACATTGTTTTATGTGGACCGCCACATTGTTTTATGTGGCCCGCCACATTGTTTTATGTGGACCGCCACATTGTTTTATGTGGACCGCCACATTGTTTTATGTGGCCCGCCACATTGTTTTATGTGGACCGCCACATTGTTTTATGTGGCCCGCCACATTGTTTTATGTGGACCGCCACATTGTTTTATGTGGACCGCCACATTGTTTTATGTGGCCCGTCATAGCCTGGAATAATGGCCGTCAAATTGTCATTGAAAAAATGTATTTCAATTTTGACACCAAAAAAATGAAAATGCACACTGTTAAGAATTCTCCATGTTATCTACGTTTTCAGATACTTTATTTTGAAGCATTTCATGACAGTGTCACTTCCGCCTCCTTCCTGTAGGGGTCACTTCCGCTTCCCTTTTGGCGTGTGTTAAAGTGTGCTGACTTGTTTTCTCCGCTACGTTTAATCGGTGCTCTAGTCTTTGTCGATGTGAGTATGTTGATTATTATATAAGACTCATTTAGTTTATTAATAGACATCACTGTGTTTGTGTAACATTTAGGGGTGTTTTAATAATGTTATTGATGCTGTGTTGTCAGAATGCTACGAGCTAGCATCTCCCTGTTAAGGATAGCATTGCTGCTGCTAATGTGGCTAGCTCATATGCCATTGTGGAAATGCAATATATTATGTCTCTAGTATTTTACTTTGAGCATATATATAGGCATATGTATATATTGTTGTTTAGTTAAATGACATAAAGGTTGATGGGTGTTTACAGATACTAACTAACTAACTAAATGAACCTAAACCAATATGCACCATTAAAGTTGGAGGAGTCCAAATGATGACTGTGTGTTCTCTGACCGGAACCCCAACGTGGTCAATATCCGAAAAAACCAGTCGCAGAGTCTAATACTCAACACACACAAATGCAGTTCTGAACTTGGTATTTGGTGAGACTTAGACAAACTTTATTGATCCACAAGGGAAATTGTTCCACACGGTAGCTCAGTTACAAAGGATGGAAAGGATAATGCAGGTATTAAGTAGACTAAAAATGTACCATAGTAGTTCATTTTTTCTGGTCCTCTTTATTTAGAAAAGTACCGAAAAGTATTGCAATAATATTGGTATTAGGACAACATTAGTAACTAGTATATCATGCAAAAGTGCAGATTCCAAGCATTGAAAGACTTAGTATAGTTGAAGACTTCAGGGGCCGTACTTATCAAGCTTCTTAGAGTGCCATTTTACACTTAAGTCCTGAGAATTTGCGAAATTTAGTCCTACTCTCAAACTTAAGAATAAAAGCTTTTTATCAACGTTCTTAAGTCTAAGAATCACTCCTACTCTCCACGATATTTAAGAGACCTTCAGAGGTGTCTTAAGTGGTTAGGAGTTGCCAGCAGGGGATGGCACTGAGGCGAGAGAGACGTGCACGAACGTTCAGGGAACGGAACAATGTTTTGTTGTTTTTTTGATGACGAGCAGCTGATCAAACGGTATCGTTTAGACAGAGCGGGTATTATTTTTGTCACAGATTTAATACTTTTCGATTCCTTGTTGATTTCTGCATGTGTCTGCAGTGGGCTAGTATATACTAGAGCCACCCACACCAGTTTCAAATTAGTTGCCTAATTAATGAATTGGAAAGAAAATGTTATGACAGTAGCGTATGTGTGTGGCCGTGAGGTGAGTGACGTCAGTGAGTGTGTGGGCGAGAGAAGAGAGGGAGCGGGTAGCGTGAGTGCCGGCGGGGACTAGTTTGTTTTGTATTATTTTGTAGTTTATTGTCAAAATATACACTCCCATTGTCCACTTAAATATTTCCAAGATATTTCTTTATTCTTAGACAACGGATTCCCTTCCGTGATTGGTCATTTCTATGGACACAGAAATGACGTCACCTAAAATTCCGTTTACGGCACATAGTAATGTCGTCGTAATTGTCGTAAAATGTGAGTAAGACGCTTGATAACTAACTTTTAAGTGCAGCTTTCAGCGAAGAATTTTTTTACTCTTAAGTCTAATTCTAAGAAGCTTGATAAGTACGGCCCCAGGTCATTAGAAAGCATCAATGCACATCATAATGGCAGCTACACTTTCCATCTTAAACATCTGAAAAAATGATTTGGGAATGTCCGGCGGGCCAGATTGAAAAGCCTTCATTAATTTGCCCAGGTCTGGTTAAAAGTCATATCCAACAATTGCGGACAACGACTTTTTACTGTCAATATCTGCTGGTGGTGTGCCTCGGGATTCTTGCGATGAAAAGAAATGTGCCTGGGCTGAGAAAAGGTTGGAAAAACACTGCACTATATGGCCACCCTACGACGCTCAGTGTATCCCAGCTTCATTTTTCTAGTATTGTCTTCTGAAGGTAATAATAGCTGCTGCAATGTGAGACACAACACGGCACCTTCTAGTCACAAAACAATTTATAGGGCCAGGAATAACTGGCCCCTCCATCCTCAGACTCTTCGCAGCACCTTTCGTCTCTCTCGTCATGGCGCTACCCCCCTGCCCCCCCCCCCCACCTCTTAGTCAAGAGGATGTGAAATACCAATACCCTTTTCTCCTTGACATTGCTTTCTCATTGGAGTCAGCACTTTTTGCTGTCCTTTTATAGTCAAAACGTCAGGAGAAATTCCATGCAGGAATATTCTTAGTAATATTGTCCCTACCTTC
>NC_084753.1:5782290-5787290 GCF_033978785.1 Entelurus aequoreus
ATTTTATCTTTGTGAAAATATTGGACACAGTGTGTTGTCCAGCTTATGAGATGCGATGCAAGTGTAAGCCACTGTGACACTATTGTTCTTATTTTATAAATGTCTAATGATAATGTCAATGAGGGATTTTTAATCACTGCTATGTTGAAATTGTAACTAATATTGATACTGTTGTTGATAATATTCATTTTTGTTTCACTACTTTTGGTTTGTTGTGTGTGGTGTTTGTGTCTCCTCTCAATTGCTCTGTTTATTGCAGTTCTGAGTGTTGCTGGCTCGGGTTTGCTTTTGGAATTGGATTGCATTGTTATGGTATTGCTGTGTATTGTTTTGTTGGATTGATTAATTTAAAAAAAAAAAAAAAAGAATCGATTTTGAATCGCACAACGGGAGAATCGCGATTCGAATTCAAATCGATTTTTTCCCACACCCCTAATAAACATACACATATATATGTGTACATATATATATATATATGTGTACATATATATATACATACACATATATATGTGTATATATATATATATGTGTACATATATATATATATACACATATATATGTGTATATATATATATGTGTATACATATATATGTGTATATACAGTATATAGGTGTGTATATAAGTGTATATATATAAATATATATATATATAGGTGTGTATATATATAAATATATATATACACACATATATATACAGTATGTATATATATATATATATATATATATATGTATGTGTATATTTATATGTAAAAATTTGTATGTATATGTGTATATATATACACTTATATATATATGTATATATATATATATGTATGTGTATATATACACATATATATATACACACACATACATATATATGTATATTAGGGGTGTGGGATGAAATCAATTCGAATTGCGATTCTCACGTTGTGCGATTCAGAATCGATTCTCATTTTTAAAAAATCGATTTTATTTTTTTAAATTTTTTTATTTAAAATTTTGTTTTTTTAAATTAATCAATCCAACAAAACAATACACAGCAATACCATAACAATGCAATCCAATTCCAAAAGCAAAGCCGACCCAGCAACACTCAGGACTGCAATAAACAGAGCAATTGAGAGGAGACACAAACACGACAAAAGTAGTGAAACAAAAATGAATATCAACAACAGTATCAATATTAGTTACAATTTCAACGTAGCAGTGATTAAAAATCCCTCATTGACATTATCATTAGACATTTATAAAATAAGAACAATAGTGTCACAGTGGCTTACGCTTGCATCGCATCTCATAAGCTTGACAACACACTGTGTCCAATATTTTCACAAAGATAAAATAAGGCATATTTTTGGTTCATTTAATGGTTAATGCAAATGTACATTATTGCAATCAGTTGATAAAACATTGTCCTTTACAATTATAAAAGCTTTTTACAAAAATCAACTACTCTGCTTGCATGTCAGCAGACTGGGGTAGATCCTGCTGAAATCTATGTATTCCATGAATAGAGAATCCTTTTGAATCGGGAAAATATCGTTTTGGAATCAAATCATGGGACACCCAAAGATCCACAGCCCTAATGCACAGTATATACATATGTGTGTGTGTGTGTGTGTATATATAGTAGGTGTGTATATATAGGTGTGTGTATATATATATATATATACACACACACATATATATGTGTGTATATCAATGTGTATATATATATAAAAGTGTGTATGTATATGTGTGTATATATATATAGGTGTGTATGTATGTATATATATGTGTGTATATATGTATAATATACATATATATGTATGTGTATATATATACATGTGTGTGTATTTATATATATGTGTTTATATACACATGTATATATCTATACACACATGTATATATGGGTATGTAAACACATATATATACACACATACAGTATAAATGTGTATATATTTGTGTGTATATATATGTATGTATATATATATATATGTGTGTGTATATATGTGTATATATACACACATGTGTATATATACACACATATATATGTATATATACACATACATATATATATATATACGTGTATATAAATACATGTGTGTGCATATATATACATATACATAATACACACATATGTGTGTGTGTATATATATAAATATATGTATGTGTGTATATATATATATATGTTTGCATATATATGTGTGTGTGTGTATATATATATATATATTTGTACATATATATACATATGTGAGTACATGTGTGTGTGTATATATATATATATATACACACATATATGTGTATATATATATATGTGTGTATATATATATGTGTGTATATATATATATATATACATATGTGTGTATATATACATATGTATATGTGTATATACACACATATACATATAAATCATTGGTACTTTAACTTTAAATATACACGTATACACACACACACACACACATATATATATATACACATGTATATATATACATATATATATATATACACACACACACATATATATATATATATATATATATATATATATATATATATATATATATATATATTCATTCATTCATTGGCGGTCACTCAAACGAGTATGACGATCCTCCTGGTAGGGGTGTATCCCTTTATGGAGGATGCCTGTGCATGACTTAGTTTTACGTGGGGAGACTGGTGCACAGACAGTCACCACACCATCCTTGACAGAATCAGGTCAGGGTCCAGTGGCATGAAGTCAGTCCAAGACGACTGGGGACCCTTTTGTGCTGCAGCCTTCTTCCGCCATCGCAGTCGTTGTGGTAGTTCTTAAATCTACCGTCTTCCACCTGCTCCGCCGTTGAGGTCTTCACCGTATCCCTGGCGTATTGCCACCTTTCCCAACTTCTTTGTCACGTGTTGCTGGCATCAAATTCTAAAGTTAATGATTATTTGCAACAAAAAAAAATGGTTATCAGTTTGAACATCAAATATGTTGTCTTTGTAGCATATTCAACTGAATATGGCTTGAAAAGGATTTGCAAATCATTGTATTCCGTTTATATTTACATCTAACACCATTTCCCAACTCATATGGAAACGGGGTTTGTACATATATATGTGTGTGTGTGTGTGTACATATATGTTTTTATATATATACACACACACCCACACATATATGTATATACACACACATATATGTATGTGTATACATGTGTGTATATATACACATTTATATATATACACACATATGTATATGTAGATATATATATATGTGTATATATACACATATATATATACATATGTATATATATTTATAAGTGTATATATATATATATGTGTGTGTATATACATGGGTATATATGTATATATACACACATGTGTATATATATTTATAAGTGTATATATATATATGTGTGTGTATATACATGGGTATATATGTATATATATATATATATATACACACATGTGTATATATATATATATATATATACACGTGAGTATATATATACACATATATTTATCAACATATACATATGAAGATATATATATTTACATATACATATGTATATATAATATATATATGTGTGTGTATATATATGTATATATATATATGTGTGTGTATATATATATATGTGTATGTATGTAAATATGTATATATATATGTGTGTGTGTATATATATGGGTATATAATATATGTATATATATATATATGGGTATATAATATATGTATATATATACTCATATATATATGTGTATATATATATACACGTGTATATATACACATATATCTACATATACATATGTATATGTATATATATGTGTGTTTATATATATATATATGTGTATATATGTATGTGTGTGTATATATACATATGTGTGTATATGTGTATGTATATACACACGTATATATATACATATGTGTATATGTATATATATATACACTTATATATATACATATATACACATGTGTATATATATATATACATATACTTTGTATATATATATTACATGTGTATATACTGTATATATACACATATACTGTATATGTATAAATTCACGTACATATGTATATATGTATATATAATATATATATATGTGTATATATGTATACACACACGTGTGTATATATATATGCATGTTCAAGGTTTTATTGGTCACATGCAGAGTACACCACAGTGAAATGCTTTTTTCCATGCTCTTCAGATATTGTGTACAGTGGGATCGAACACTAGAATCTAATACACTAAATACAAAAACTTGAATAGCTCTGATGTACATTAATTATTGTAATTGTAATTGTCTTGTAATACAAGACAATAAGTTGCACAATAAGTCACAGTAGTTATGGTAGAAGTATCAGTACAAGTAGAAGTACAGTAGTCAATCACAGTACCAGTGCAATGTCAAATAGTATAACAGTATAGGAAGTAATAAATATTAAAGTGTCTACAGTTCTTTGGCAGTTGATTAGTGACAGTAGTATGAACAAAGGTAATGGAACAGTATGACTTCTTTATACTCTTGTTTTACATTATTTACAGTCATTGAATGAAGAGTATTGTTGTCCGGTAATGACAGTGGTAAGTAAAGTGATTCTTGTGCGTGCAGTTTTGTGCAATTGTGATAAATGTTAATCAGCGTTGCAGTTGAGCAGTGTGATGGCTTAGAGATAGAAGCTCCTCTTGAGTCTCTCCGTGTTGGCCATGACACTCCAGTAGTGCTTGCCTGACTGCAGCAGTGAGAAGCTTGGGTGGCTCACTATCCTCTTGGCCTTGGATCTACACCGCCTGGTGTAGATGTTGCAGACGGTTGGGAGCACACCTCTGATGGTGCGCTCAGCTGATCTGTCCACTCTCTGCGATCTGTTGTGGTGATGTTCCCAAACCAGGAGGTGATGTTTCCAGTCATGACACTCTCTGTTGTGCATGAGTAGAAGTTTCTGAGGATCTTCTGGTTTAGCTTGAACTTCCTGAGTCTCCTGAGGAAGTAGAGACGCTGTCATGCCTTTTTCACCACGTTGTTATGTGTGTGTGGTCCAGGACAACTCTTCTGATG
>NC_084753.1:5794790-5919790 GCF_033978785.1 Entelurus aequoreus
CCATTGCTTGCCGATTCATGACTTTTTGTTCCTGGCTACATTTATTTGTGCCGTTTCCTGCACTGGACGGCCGAGACAATGATAGTGGAAATGGAGTTTCAAAGATGCTTTTGTTTGCCCCGCGTCGAGTTTACGGCCACGTTTTGCTTGGCCTTGTCTGTGGATTTTGGTAGAACTGCTGCCACGACGGACGTGCACAAAGTGGCTTAGGTCAAATTGTCGTAGGTTAAGGTATGCACTGTCTATTTCTTTGTGTAATGACGTTATTACTTGAATATATCGGAATACTGAAGAAGACTTTAAGGCCCCGTTTACACTAAACCGGATAAGGTTATCCAGGGTAAATCCCACCTAACCTAATCCGTGTCCACATACACAACAATGCCACCGTTTAAGACCCCTCCCCCACCCCCCACCCCCCTCCGTCGCAACGCAACCTAGTACGCATGCGCGGAAAATGTGCATCCTCCAGTGTTGCTTTGTGTGCAAGTTCTTAAATTTCACTTATCTGAACAATATCCAGCTTTGTGGTATTTCCATTAACTGGAATCCAGTTAATAAGACAAAGTAATCAAATCTTTAATAAACACGTAAACAATGTGATAAAGAACATTTAAAGGCCTACTGAAATGCGATCATCTTATTTAAACGGGGATAGCAGGTCCATTCTATGTGTCATACTTGATCATTTCGCGATATTGCCATATTTTTGCTGAAAGGATTTAGTAGAGAACATCGACGATAAAGTTCCCAACTTTTGGTCGCTGATAAAAAAGCCTTGCCTGTACAGGAAGTAGCGTGACGTCACAGGTTGTGGAGCTCCTCACATCTGCACATTGTTTACAATCATGGCCGCCAGCAGCGAGAGCGATTCGGACCGAGAAAGCGACGATTACCCCATTAATTTGAGCGAGGATGAAAGATTTGTGGATGAGGAGAGTGAAGGATTAGAGGGCAGTGGAAGCGATTCAGATAGGGAAGAGGCGGGTGGGACCTGATATTCAGCTGGGAATGACTAAAACAGTAAATAAACACAAGACATATATATACTCTATTAGCCACAACACAACCAGGCTTATATTTAATATGCCACTAATTAATCCGCATAACAAACACCTCCCCCCTCCCGTCCATATAACCCACCAATACAACTCAAACACCCGCACAACACACTCAATCCCACAGCCCAAAGTACCGTTCACCTCCGTAAAGTTCATACAGCACATATAATTCCCCAAAGTTACGTACGTGACATGCACATAGCGGCACGCACGGACGGGCAAGCGATCAAATGTTTGGAAGCCAAAGCTGGGTACTCACGGTAGCGCGTCTGCTATCCAACTCAAAGTCCTCCTGGTTGTGTTGCTGCAGCCAGCCGCTAATACACCGCTTCCCACCTACAGCTTTCTTCTTTGCAGTCTCCATTGTTCCTTAAACAAATTGCAAAAGATTCACCAACACAGATGTCCAGAATACTGTGGAATTTTGCGATGAAAACAGACAACTTAATAGCTGGCCACAATGCTGTCCCAATATGTCCGCACAATCCGTGATGTCACGCGCAAACGTCATCATACCGAGACGTTTTCAGCAGAATATTTTGCGGGAAATTTAAAATTGCACTTTACTAATCTAACCCGGACGTATTGGCATGTGTTGCAATGTTAAGATTTCATCATTGATATATAAACTATCAGACTGCGTGGTCGCTAGTAGTGGCTTTCAGTAGGCCTTTAACATTAATCAATCTAGGGATCTAGCTATCTGGTCAGGACACTCCTTACCGTATTTTTTGGACTATAAGTCGCTCCGGAGTATAAGTCGCACCGGTTGAAAATGCATAATAAAGAAGGAAAAAAACATATATAAGTCGCACTTTTGGGGAAATGTATTTGATAAAAGCCAACACCAAGAATATACATTTGAAAGGCAATTTAAACTAAATAAAGAATAGTGAACAACAGGCTGAATAAGTGTACGTTATATGAGGCATAAATAACCAACTGGTATGTTAACGTAACATATTAAGAGTCATTCAAATAACTATAACATATAGAACATGCTATTCATTGCCTTCACCTTCATTGGTCCCTTCGTTTTTGGTGACTTTATATACTTCTGGACCTAGACGTCGAGTCCGCGACACACGTGGCGGACAATATACAGTCCAAAAGCATTGGCCGTTTTCCTCGACGGCCAGGTAATACAAAGCACACGCTATCTTTTTTTTTTATCACATTCACGGGAGCTCGCATTTTCGCTGTCTCTCCTTCGACAAATGGACAAAGTTTTTCCGCTAAGTCGCATCACAGCTGAACGTTCTCTTGCCGTCTGAGAAGTGTTGTATCCTAAATAGCTGCAATCGCTTTCACTTGAGGTATTCATGTGTGATTCCCACAAGCGTCTGTGCATTTAGTAGAAGGAGAAACACGGGCATGTCTGGTCGACTCGTCTTCATATTTCCTCTGGTTAGCTACGAGCTACCGAAACTGCTTTATTATGAAGCTGGCTGTGGCGCCTTCTTTCTGACGTCACTTCCTTTTTGGCGTCACTTCGCCTCCGAACTCACTGAAATGATCAATGAGTCCATACAAAGCAAAGTGCCGGTGATTCAAGAAGTACACGGCTGACTTACCCGTGTAAAAATGTGTCCGAGGAGGGGGACCTTAAACGCTGGTTTAGTGTGACTGAAACGGGGCTTAGGCAAAATAATTATTCGTTTACGGGGTTAAATGACTTAGTGTAGACATGGCCTGAAAAAGACTTTTAAGAGGAGGAGGAGGAAAACTATAAGAACCGTTTTCTCCCTCCGCTCACCTGCTTTTGAGTGCTCCGGCTCCCCCCAGGAGGGAACAATATACGAGGTGGAAGGTGAGCGTCTCACCCCAGGGGTGGACCGAGGAGCTCTCAGCACTACAAAGGGTAGCGACAAAGACTCAGCATGAGGAGCAACGTGCACCTGAAAGCCTCCACTCGGTCCCACACTGGCAGACTATCAGACTGTTTTCGGCCCCCGCCATGTGCCCCGAATGCTGTCGCTTTCGCTGTTTGGTCGTGGCTCAAATCCCAGAATTCCCAGTAGGATTTTTGACGGTTACAAAATGTCCAATTAGACCACGCTGAAATGTTCATAACATATGTTCTCATGAGTCAAAGCTCTCTTCCTTCCGCTTTTATTGTGCCTCAAATCTTTTGTACATAAGTGACAGAAAACTTACTTTTGTTTTTTTTCTCTAAACTGTTCTTTATTTTCATAAATAATTCCAGCTTTTCCGAATGACGTCCAAAAAAGGTCGTTTCGTGTTGAATTCCCCCGAAATAACTTGATTGGTTATGTGGCCCAACAGTCGTATAAGAGTTAATGTGCTTTTTGGACAGGTTTTTAGGGCTGTGAGCATGGAAATTGCTTTGTTTCCTTTTATTATCATTTTATTGGCAATCGTTATGTTTCCAGCAGCTTTTTGAGGACTTAAAGATACTCAAACTCACATACTTTAGAGGCCTCAGGGTGTCTGACATGAAACGTGTTCATCATGGAAGGATCACAAAAAATTCTAAGGCTCTATGATGTAAAACTCACATTTTAGTTTAAAATTAGGGGTGCTCAAAACAAATCTATTTACATCCAAATTGATAAATAAAGAGTCAGTTTAAAGAGAAAAAAAAGGCAGACTTTTTTTTTGTCCTTTCCATTTTTTTTGCTGTATCTTGGCCATCATTTTTGTTGCGTTATACATCATTTAGAAGGGTTTTTTATGTTCCAGTTTCAAATTTCAATGTCCAATTCTGTCACTACAGCACATATAAGTTTTTCATTTTTCAAAAGGGCAAAAAAACATTTTGGAATCTTGTTTCTTTTTTTTCCCCACTTGTTTTGCTAAAAATCTCTCAACTTCAGCCCTAAACAAAAAAACACCAAAACCTGTAATGTGTTTTTTGATTTAAAGTCCTTTTCATCAAATGATGTCACAGTTTTCAATTAGTATAAATGTGCATGTGTTATTTTACTATTTAAAACCTGGGATTTTATCTGATCTAAAAGGGCTTTAAAAGGGTCAAAATAAAATAAAATAAAAACATTAGATGTTTGATATTTTTGTTTAGTGCTGAAGTTCATTGAGTTAAAGTATATATATATATATATATATATATATATATATATATATATATATATATATATATATATATATATATATATATATATATATATATATATATATATATATATATATATATATATATATATATATACATATAAAAAACAGGATGTTTTTAAAGGGTCTAAAAAAATATTTGGATTCATATATATATATAAATCTATATATATATATATATATGAAAAATACGGTAATTAACTTCAAAGCCAAACAGGATGTTTTTAAAGGGTCTAAAAAAATATTTGGATATATATATATATGAATCCAAATGATTCATATATATATATATATATATATATTTATATATATATATATATATATATATATATATATATATATATATATATATATATACTGTATATATTTTCAAACAGCTATCCTGTTTGAAAATATTTGGATTCATATATATATATAAATATATATAAATATATATAAATATATATATATATATATATATGTGTGAATCCAAATATTTTTTTAGACTCTTTAAAAACATCCTGTTTGAAAATATATATATATATATATATATATATATATATATATATATATATATATATATATATGAATCCAAATATTTTTTTAGACTCTTTAAAAACATCCTGTTTGAAAATATATATATATATATATATATATATATATATATATATATATATATATATATATATATATATATATATATATATATATATATATATATATATATATATATATGAATCCAAATACTTTTTTAGAGTCTTTAAAAACATCCTGTTTGAAAATATATATATATATATGAATCCAAATATTTTTTTAGACCCTTTAAAAACATCCTGTTTGGCTTTGAAGTTAATTACCGTATTTTTCGGACTATAAGTCGCTCCGGAATATAAGACGCACCGCCCGAAAATGCACAATAAAGAAGGAAAAAAACATATATAAGTCGCACTGGAGTATAAATCGCATTTTTGATCAAATGTATTTGATAAAAGCCAACAGCAAGAATAGACATTTGAAAGGCAATTTAAAATAAATAAAGAATAGTGAACAACAGGCTGAATAAGTGTACATTATATGAGGCATAAATAACCAACTGGTATGTTAACGTAACATATTATGGTAAGAGTCATTCAAATAACTATAACATATAGAACATGCTATACGTTTACCAAACAATCTGTCACTCCTAATCGCTAAATCCCATGAAATCTTATACGTCTAGTCTCTTACGTGAATGAGATCAATAATATTATTTGATATTTTATGCTAATGTGTTAATCATTTCACACATAAGTGGCTCCTGAGTATAAGTCGCACCCCCGGCCAAACTATGAAAAAAACGGCGACTTATAGTCCGAAAAATACAGTAATTTTTAAAATTATTTTTAAAATACCTTTTCTTAGGCCTAATCGCTGCGCATATGCTTGATGCACCTGTAGCCAAGAGAAACTTGTGTACTATTAACATTTTTACAGCAAATAATATATTGCAAGAATCGTGTTGAATCACCCCAAGAACAGGAATCACTTAGATTTTTTTTTTTTTTTTTTAGGGATTTGGGCCATTTCTACAGGTCTGTGTGGTTTTGGCACAGGTGTTGCACACCTCCACCGGCCTATGGCGCCTCGGTAGCGGTGACAAAAGATCAAAAGGGGGCCTGTTGCTTAACCTGCTGACTTTTCTAAGCGAGACAAAGCGCCTGACAAAAAGCACCGAGAGCAACTCCCTTCATTATCTCCCCCCCCCACCGCCCCTTTCCTCCCCAGACAGCGTTCTTCTTAAGATCGTCGGCGGGCCTTTGAGAGGGCGAGTCGGACATATTTCTCACTGAATGATGGGCTCGGCCCTAAACGTCTCAAAACACCAGCCGAGGGGCTCTAAAGTGCCACAAACAAAAGGAGAAAGGAAAGGATACTCTTTTACCTTCTTCTTCTTCTTCTTCTTCTTACAAGCAGATGAATATCGCCCCACGCCCTCACACGTCCTGTAATGACTAAAAACAGCAAGGTGGAAATATTGAGCTTGATTTTTTTTTTACCACATTTAGTCTTTTTCTAAAGGATTGTACAGAATACATCAATGAGGAAAATACAAAGTGCAGGTGCAAGTGAAGGGTATTTTTTAGTGACGGCTTTGTTTAGCAAACTGTTAGATTAGGAGCAATAGTTTTCTTCTCTATTTTACTGTGTTGAAAGGCTGTGGTGTTGAGATACGCGAAATATGTTTGAAATATTGTTGTTGCTACTGTAAATACGGAAAGAAAGAATAGCTGTACAGTTTTTATGGTCAATCAAAGCCCCCGTCAAGTTACACCAGCAAATAATAGCTCATTTAATTCCGACTTGAGCCGTGACAACACGCTTGAGGACGTTTTCAGATGCATGAACAAGATTTGTCATGGAAGAAAAAAGGGCACGTGGGACAAACATGTACTACTTTGCAGACAGGAAAAGTCCATTTATAATGATTTTTTTTTTCTACGGTGGAACAAAATAAATGGTGGAATTTAGGAGTGCTTTGCATTTTGCGTGTGTGTGCGCGAGTGTGAGAGAAAAGGCCGATTATGAGAACCTGTGAACCAGTTGGTGACACAATTCTCAACGCCGCGGCCCCTCCCCCACCCCTGGGAGTGCCATTCTGACATGTAAATGCCTCTCATTAAGCGACAATTTTATTTGCTCAATCTTTTTCACTAGTTTTATTATTTCCAGCATAATTCTTTTTGTAAAATAGCCATGATGTGGACTTCAAAGTGAGAGACACTGCCTTTGTATAACTTAGCAATATGTTGTGTAAATGATGCTTTTTTTTCTTTTCTGTGGCATTACTATGATGATACCATTCTATTACAGTAATTGGACCAGGCTGTCATTAACAACTCATGACACGGCTGCTTTCTTTTTTCTCCTTCCTGTTATTGATGTTTGTGTCCTGCAGATTGTGTGTAATTTATTGCTTTTAATTTATCCTAATTTATTCAATGTTTTTTTTTGTTTTTTTCATTTCTTTTTTCAAACAGGGAAGGCTCTACTGCATTCCTTGGAGTAGATACAACTTAAATAAAGAGGAAAACTTTACTAAAAACTAGTATTTTCAACGCAGGGGGAGGTGGAAGTGTCCTGGCAGCTAAAATGGAACTGGACATTTTCTAAAAAAAAAAAAAAAAAATGTTTCTTCGACAAGACCGAGGGTGGGCTTAGAAAGCTGAAACCACTTTGAAGCGGTTTTGTGTTTTCTCCTGAGATTCTTTATTGTTTTTCTCCCCCCAATGAATTGCTTTGGCCTCTAGCCCAAACACAACCAGTAGTCAAATTGCCTTTCGTGCCTTCACCCTCAATGAACTGAATGTATGTGCAGTATATATATGCAAGCTTGTGCAAAATGAATAAAAATGGAAATAAAAAAGAAAAACATGTCTTTTATCGTCTTGAATGTGGGGTTTTTTCTATACATTTTAAAAAAGGACAAACAATTTGGTGTGTATCGTGTTAAAAATCTATCTACATTTTTTTTAAACTCCCAGAAAATACATCAATTACATTTTAATTAAAGTAAAAAAGTGTGTTTTTGTCTTCTTTTTTTTTAAATAAATTAATTATTTTAACTTCAGTTAAATAATGTGACAAATCATGGTCTGGAATTGTTGCTCTGACTCAACATGATATGATTAGGACTGTCAAGTTAATTGCAAATAATTTTGCATGTTATGATGTTTTTAATTGCGTTAATTACATTTTTTAATTCTGAACGCAGTAGTTCTGACCAAGTACCACCTCATAAAACCCCTGGTTTTCCAAGTACCACCATAATGACCATCATTAAAATGCAGTAGCATAGTAAGCCTAAGTATTCATTAAAAACAAGGAAGAGTTATATTTTTGGCCAGTGTGTTACTGTTCAAATTGTGTGTAATGACACACAATTTGAACATTAGCACTGTCTTTGAATATGTACCGTCAATTCTGGACTACAAGCCGCTACTTGTTTTCTTACGCTTTGAACCCTGAGGCTTATAAAACGGTGTGGCTAATTTGTGGATTTTTCTTCGTTACCGGCCATACTGTTTTGTGTTCAACAAATAGTGGTCAATAGACCCTGAAAAGATCAGTTACTCTTCGTACTATGGCGCCATCTTTTGGACGAGTTTCCCCACTGCACTTCCATCCCCTAGTCCAGGGGTCGGCAACCTTTACCACTCAAAGAGCCATTTTGGCAAGTTTCACAAATTAAAGAAAGTAATGGGAGCCACAAAAAAAATGTAAAATGAAAAACACCGCATACAAAGCTTAAATGCTTTGTGCCATGTTAACTAGGGGTCTCTGACACACGCACCGGCACGCACTTTAATGTGGAAATTTGATGTTAGTGCAGCCCGCGAGTTTTGAATGAATGGCACTTGATAGCGTCATACTTGCCAACCCTCTCATTTTTCCCGGGAGACTCCCGAATATCAGAGCGTGATGACACTGCTTTTGGCGCCCTCTACAGTCTGCCCTATCAGTGTACCTGCTCGACCACACGTAGAATGCAGTTTCAGCTTGTTCACGTAAGTGACAGCAAGGCGTACTAACTCAGCAGCCACACATCTTACACTGACGGTACCAATACCCAGAATCCCATGCAGCCCTAACTCTTCCGCTCAACCAACGCACGGAGGGGGAGGGGGGGGGGTTGATGTGTGGGGGGATTTGGTGGTAGCGGGGGTGTATAATGTAGACCGGAAGAGTTAGGGCTGCATGGGATTCTGGGTAATGGTTGTGTTGTGTTTATGTTGTGTTACGGTGGGATGTTCTCCAGAAATGTGTTTTTCATTCTTTTTTGGTGTGGGTTCACAGTGTGGCGCATATTTGTAACGTAACAATGTTAAAGTTGTTTGATACGGCTACCGTCAGTGTAAGCTGTGTGGCTGATGACTAAGTATGCTTTGCTGTCTCCTGTGTGCGCAAGTAATAACAACATGCAACATGTGGCTGGACTGGCGCTGTATGTAAATGCTATAGAGGACAATTACTGCAGTGCAATTAGGGCACGTCCTTTATTTAGTAATTAGAGTGTAAATAGGATTATTTTTTCCCTGGGAGTAATCTATGAGAGACACTGAGATCCATAAGTCTCCTGGGAAAATCGGGGGGTCGGCATGTATGTAGCTGAGCCGCATCAGAGTGGTCAAGGAGCCGCATGCGGCTCCGGAGCCGCGGGTTGCCGACCCCTGCCCTAGTCCATAGGGTTTCTACTCATAAGGATTCTTCATTAATCACTTCGAGCGTTGTTTGTAAGTTTTACAACATAACGCAAACAATTCATACTTACTAAACCGTCCCATGTAGGAGTGTTTTCATGCATATTTGCACGAGCTATCGTAATGTAATGAAGCCCGTGCGATAACACACGTTTACGAGTGTCTGTGTTAGTACTATTAGCTTACAGCAGCATTATTTTTGTGTTGTTTCAGTTTCACAAATTCTTCAGTAAATTCACCAAAACGTCACCGTGGAATATTGAGGCTGTTTAGCTGATTGGAGAGGTAGCTTTCGCAGCTCGTGGGTCCATGACGACGACTTCCGTTTTGTTTGATCAGCCGTTTTACTGCCATGTTACAGGCACCGTTTGGGAACAATTAAGGTATGTAGATAAACATTTACAGAATTTTACAGTGCAGCCTATAGCCCGGTGCAGTTAATATATGGAAAAATATTTTTTTCTTCTACAATTTAGTGGTTGCGGCTTATATACCGGTGTGCTCTATAATGCGGGGAAAAAAGTAATTACGGTACCACAGTTTGAGAATTACTGCTCTAACATTACTGTCGTTGTACGCCTGCGAGACAAAAAGATTATATGTAGCAACAGTGAAAAAAAAGCCTCACACCAGACTTATGTTAGTGGCTTTAAGTCAGGGGTGTCCAAACTTTTTCCACTGAGGGCCGCACACTGAAAAATCAAAGCAAGCGGGGGCCATTTTGATATTTTTTATTTTAAAAACCAATACAATAAATGTATTAAAAAATATACATTTAGGCCGCCACTCAGGCTCTATCCCGTTGAACCCAAAGAGTTTTGGTCAAAAAAATATAAAAAATGTGCCATTATTTAGTATTATTATTATTATTATTATTATTATTATTATTATTATTATTATTATTCAAAGTTAAAATTTCTAGATCAACATTAGGTCTATCTGTCAAAAAAACGTTTTTAAACATTTAAGTTGTATGCCCTTTTTGTCAAAGAAAACCCAGGTTTTTTATGGAAAGAAACCCACCAAATATGCAATATTTTCCCCCAATTAAATTTTTAAGTACAATATTTGAGATTATAAAATAATTGAAGCCTTAAAAAGGTCAATAACTCATAACAACATTGACATTTTTTTAGCAATGACACACGCAAAAAAAAATCCCACTAAAATGATTGGGGATCCAAATGGGTCCTACTCATTAAAGTGTTAAAAAATAAATTATACTTTTTTTTTTTTTACTGATTACTTTTAGCACAATAATCTCGAGATCAGCTTCAGATCTGTCCGTCAATTCTAAGTTTTATTGTTGTTTATGTTTTTTGTTTGTTCGTTTTAGGCCCTTCTTTTAAAAAACAACAGCTCAGTTTTTTATATGGCAAACACAAAATATGCAACATTTTCCCCAAAGAATATCTCAAAGTGGAATATTTAATGTGACGTAACTGGAGCCTTGAATAGGTCAATAATTCATAATGACGTTGATTTTGATTAAATATTATTTTTTAAAGAAAGAAACTTTGTGTTATTAGAGTAAACATTGCAACATTTTCTTGTTACATTTCACCTGTTTGCTCTTTTATACCACGTTTGTTTGGGGTTTTTTATCGTATTTTTAGAATGTGTCGTGACCGTTAAAAAATGACCTGCGGGCCGCAAATGGCCCCCGGGCCGCACTTTGGACACCCCTGCTTTAAGTAGTGGGGTTAGGGTGAAATATATTTTACATATAGTGTCAAATATTCATAAGACATATCAGACGTGTGTTTATGTTTGTATAAGTTTAAAGGTTTGATGATGGCGTAACGTTTTAATCGCTGGCGTGTCTTCAGGTGCAAGAAATGAAACGTTCTGACGTTAAATAAGGTGCAATACACGTGCACATATGTGATTGACAGCGCTAATTATAACCAGTGTTGTAGTATATAAATGTCTTCTCTTAAACCTTGACATTATTGAACTACACAAGATGTTGTCACTTTCTAACAGCTAAGTGTATCCTAATCATAATAGGACACATCATTAGACACAAGAAGTGCACACCTTTACTAAGACAACACAGTTTAGTTTGGATTGGGGAGTAGAAATGTGACTGCAGCGTAATAAGAGGCGTTTTGTGGCTAAAATCAATTATTAAAATATGTGAACCAGTTCAGTTCAGTTTATTTGGAACATGCATACGATACAATGTAATGCATCACACATTTCCAGTTGTTTCATTACAGCACCTCCGAAAAGGAGTAGGAAGAAGCAGAGCTTATTTAATCCTACCCCTTTTCATACCATAGCAATTTTATCCAATTTCCTAAATAAATAATATACCATAGTAAGCAAACAAATATTAAATACATAAATAATATTTGTCTCAATAAAAAAAAATGTAAAAGAGTTCAAGATGTTCATCATAATTATTGTTCTGTGTACTTTGTGAACAGTCTCTTAAACTGAATCATATTGTTTGATTGCTTTGGTTAATCCATTCCATAATTTAATTCCACATAATGATATACTAAAGGTTTTAAGTGTTGTACGTACATACAAATGTTTTAAATTAGATTTTCCTCTAAGGTTATATTTCTCCTCTTTTGTTGAGAAGAACTGTTGTACATTCTTGGGTAGCAGGTTATAGTTTGCTTTATACATCATTTTAGCTGTTTGCATATGCACCAAATCGTTGAATTTCAATAATTGTGTTTTAATAAATAAATGCTTTGTATGTTCTCTATATCCAACATTATGTATCATTCTAATTTAGTTTAGTTTATTATTTCTTCGGTCAATGGTCAACAAAATAAAGTTTTACATAAACAAACAGATTTACATTCATAAACAAACAGTTGTACATTCATAAACAAACAGTTGTACATTCATAAATAAATTTTAAAAATGTTGCAGACCGAAAGGGTTTAGGCTGAAGTTGAAGACTTATTGCGCCTAACCCTATAAACAAAGTCAAGTACGAGATGAGCTTCCAAAAAATATGAAATTTCCTTTTCACAACATATTATAAATACACGTTGTACACAACATAAATACTGTTCAATTATATATACACATGTGAAATATCCTTGTAAACATGTTAAACATTTGCACCAATTCTATACTATATATAAACAATTATACTTCCATTATTATTTATATCCAACATTTAGTTTGTAATTAACATTGATCACAGTATTAACTACTGTGTTGATTCAAGAGTGATATATTTTTCCAAGATATTGGTCTTAAAGGTTTTTTTAAATGTGTGAATGGAACTGGAACATTTTAAGTAATCACCCAAGCCGTTCCACAGTTTGAACCCCTGACAGAAACACATCTACTTTTTAAGCTCCTTCTTATGTTTGCTTTCTGAAAGACAGCTGAACCTCTAATTCAGGGGTCACCAACGCGGTGCCCGCGGGCACCAGGTAGCCCGTAAGGACCAGATGAGTAGCCCGCTGGCCTGTTCTAAAAATAGCTCAAATAGCAGCACTTACCAGTGACCTGCCTCTATTTTTTTAATTTTATTTATTTACTAGCAAGCTGGTCTCGCTTTGCTCGACATTTTTCATTATAAGAGAGACAAAACTCAAATAGAATTTGAAAATCCAAAAAAATATTCTAAAGACTTGGTCTTCACTAACTGACAAAGAAACAGATAACAGATTTGGTGTCCAGTTCAAAGTGTGACATGATTTATTTAAAAATTTGAGAGTTGACTTTTGTATTTTACATGAGTTATTATTTGTAAAACATGGTGCAAAGTAATTCATGATTTGTTCAAAAATGTTAGTGGCTAGCTAGTTAAAATGGGATATTGTGATTTCACAAGACTGTCTTAGAAGTGATCATTTGAAAATGTTCAATTTGAAAAATGTGCACTTCGAGAAAATATAGTAAGTGTTGCATATTGATAGTTATCTGTTTTGTATATATATTTATTGTGAGAAATCATTAAGATGATCAGTGTTTCCACAAAGATAAATATCATCAATTATTAATAATAACATACAGTTAAAGGTAAATTGAGCAAATTGGCTATTTCTGGCAATTTATTTAAGTGTGTATCAAACTGGTAGCCCTTCGCATTAATCAGTACCCAAGAAGTAGCTCTTGCTTTCAAAAAGTTTGGTGACCCCTGCTCTAATTGATGTTTTTTGTAACACAGTTAGTGAATGAAGCGCACATTTGTAGTTATTTCCCCATATTTCCCCACAATAACTCAGATATGTAACACTAGCTAGCAGTAGAGAATATGAAGTGATTTTTGGTCCAGAACATGTTTGGCTTTATTCATTATTGACGTGTTTCTTGCTACTTTATGTTGTACATTTTTTACATGAGATTTCCACTTCATTTCATCATCTATTATTACACCCACTAATGTGTTTTCTTTTACCCTTTCAATAATTACTGTATTTGTGTTTGACTTTCTCTTCTACTGTTACCAAATAGCATTATGTTAGTTTTACTGAGATTTAAAGATAGTCTGTTTTTGTCAGACATTGACTTGTCTGAAAATGACACTGAACAGTATATTTTTTACAATGCATAAACACTAAAATGTTCTGTACATTTTGGGCGTATTTCGGTGCATCATTTTGCGTATTACTCATCCTGATCTGATTGTTTCCATCACGCCTGCTCACTTTTCTCTTCCTTTTGTTCTTGCCCCACTGCTTTTCACACTTCTTGCTTTGATGCTCATTTTTGGACGTTTGCTTCTTTTGTGTCGTTTGCTGCTCGCTTTGACTCTTTTCTTCCTTCTTCAACCCCACCCCACCCCGCCTCCCTCCTCCCCTCCACCTGCTTCCCTGCGCTCGCCTTCACCGGAGGCTATGCGCGGCTCCTTAGGTTGGGCTGAGACAGCATCTTTGTACAACACCGACCGTCTGCTCTGTAATCAAATACCATCTGTCGCTACATCTGAAGACTCCCTCTCTTTCTCTCCCTTGCCTCTTCTGAAACGCGCGCACACACAGATACACACACGCAAGCCCACACCACATCTGTGCTACCCACTCCTGAACAATGTGTGTGTTTTATTACCCGTGTACTAACAATCATTCCACCTGATTCATTCTTGGCCTGCAGGGAGGAAGTCCCTGGAGTCACTTTCACAGCTTCCTGTTTTGTTCCACCTCTCCCACTGGGGAAGGGTTCAAAGGTCATTGTCTTCAGGTATCCATATTTGTTCTGTGCCCGTGTGTCAGCAAGACCTTGGCGGCGGTATCAGACGGGAGATAGTGGACTTTAGCTTCTCAGTCTTAGATCAACAGTCGACTATCTCAAAGGCTGCCAGTCTTTCCCAATGTTTGCCCAATGTTTGTCCCTGCTCCGGCACAGAAAACGTTGACACGGTCCCCAAGGTCCCTCTCCGAGAACCCGCCCCCGTGGTCACTTATCACATGGTCAAGTTCAAGAACGTTTTCGATTTGCCATGTCTCAGCTGTTTTTGTTTTTTCTATAACACGTCACGACTTTGTGCGGCAAGCTTACTACAAAATTGATTCAAAAGCTGTTACCTCAACACGGTGGAGTATGTGGTGACATTATCTGCCTCACAGCCAGGTGCTTCTGGGTTTGATTCCGGATCAGGTTGGGCTGCGGCTCCCGTGTGACCCTGGAGAGGATATGCAATAGAAAACGAAAATGAATAACTTCACACTGTGGGACATTTGCGACAACACAGATTGAGAGTAGTGATGTGCCAATCAATCGGCCACCGGTTAGTATCGACCGATTTTCGGGAAAAAGTATGTGATCGCCTTTTAATGTCGGAGAGCAAACGAAGGCAACAACAAGTAGATCAAGTTCGGTCATGCTAACTATGCTAACTAGCGAGCTTGTTTTGGTGTCCCAGATTGTCTCCCAGTCCTGCAACTTGCTGCGGTGTTAAGGCAAGAGGAAGAGCAAGTACCATATATCCCGGAAAGAAATCTGCGTTCAAAGAACTCCGGCTTATTAGTGATTCCAAGAGTCCAAAAAAAAGAGTCAATTTTTATTGTGGCTCCAGTACTCTGGAATGCCCTCCCGGTAACATTTAGAAATGCTACATCAGTAGAAGCATTTAAGTCTCATCTTAAAACTCATTTGTATACTCTAGCCTTTAAATAAACCCCCCTTTTAGACCAGTTGATCTGCCGTCTCTTTTCTCCTCTGCCCCCCTCTCCTGCGTGGAGAGGTTATTAGGTGACCACAGATGATGTGCTAGCTGTTCAAAGTCGGGACCCGGGGTGGACCACTCATCTGTGCATCAGTTGGGGACGTCTCTGCGCTGCTGACCTGTCTCCACTCAAGATGATCTCCTGCTGGCCCCACTATGGACTGGACTCTCACTATTATGTTAGATCCACTATGGACTGGACTTTCACACTATGGACTGGACTCTCACACTATTATGTTAGATCCACTGGACTGGACTCTCACACTATTATGTTAGATCCACTATGGACTGGACTCTCACTATTATGTTAGATCCACTATGGACTGGACTCTCACACTATTATGTTAGATCCACTATGGACTGGACTCTCACACTATTATGTTAGATCCACTATGGACTGGACTCTCACACTATTAACTAGATCCACTATGGACTGGACTCTCACACTATTATGTTAGATCCACTATGGACTGGACTCTCACTATTATGTTAGATCCACTATGGACTGGACTCTCACACTATTAACTAGATCCACTATGGACTGGAATCTCACACTATTAACTAGATCCACTATGGACTGGACTCTCACACTATTATGTTAGATCCACTATGGACTGGACTCTCACTATTACGTTAGATCCACTATGGACTGGACTCTCACTATTATGTTAGATCCACTATGGACTGGACTCTCACACTATTATGTTAGATCCACTATGGACTGGAATCTCACACTATTAACTAGATCCACTATGGACTGGACTCTCACACTATTATGTTAGATCCACTATGGACTGGAGTCTCACTATTATGTTAGATCCACTATGGACTGGACTCTCACTATTATGTTAGATCCACTATGGACTGGACTCTCTCACTATAATGTTAGATCCACTATGGACTGGACTCTCACTATTATGTTAGATCCACTATGGACTGGACTGTCACACTATTATGTTAGATTCACTATGGACTGGACTCTCACATTATTAACTAGATCCACTATGGACTGGACTCTCACACTATTATGTTAGATTCACTATGGACTGGACTCTCACATTATTAACTAGATCCACTCGACATTCATTGCACCAGTCGCCCAGAGGGGTGAGGGAGGGGGGGGGGGGGCTCCAAGGTTTCTCATTGTATCACATTGGGTTGAGTTTTTTCTTGCCCTGATGTGGGATCTGAGCCGAGGATGTCGTTGTGGCTTGTGCAGGCCTTTGAGACCCTTGTGATTAAGGGCTATATGAATACACTTTGATACCTGCGGCTGAGGCGAGTGTTCCACAAATTTTATTTAGATTGTTTTATCTTTTTTTAAATCTTTCATTAAAAAACTGTGGAAGTTCTATTTTGATGCAAAACTGAATGTCTGCCTGAGTATCAAATGAAAACTAGGTGTGTGTGTAGTTTTTTTCTGGCCCTTTTGCGTTGGCCGGTCTGAAAAATCTCCCAGAATCCACTGTGCAGCATGGGACCGGCAAGGTGAGGACGTGGGACACCGTAAAGTGAAGAAAAAAAAAAGGACACATAAGGGAGAAGTGTGTTCGGAGTAGATAAGAGGAATTGCTTCAACAAAATCTGTCCATAACTTTTCTTTAAACAAACAGATAATAAAACCCTGTCAAAAACATGCATGCCACCTTCGTCTCAGGGCGCAGAGGGAAAGCGCCCGGAGGGGGCACGATATGAGCAGTATGAGAAGCTAGTTCATAAACCATCACCTGAAAAACATATTTGATGGCAGCAACGCTGCATCATTTTGTGAGGTGTTTACATTATTAAAAGTTAAATCGTCAGGTGACTTTTCTGAGAAACAGCATTTTCCAAATAGATATATAAAAATGTTTCTGAAGAAAGTAAAAGTTGAAAGACACCAAGGAGAGCATTATTGTTTTACAGATCTTACACTGGATGTTTTCATTGTCAGTTTAAAGACACTCAACTAGAAGTTTCCAAAAAATTTTTTTTGCTTGAAACAGTGGATTTTCCCGCAAAATACTTTGCACATAAAAATACATGTTTGTAGTAGGGTTGCGCGATATGCCATTATTATACTTAATACCGGTATATTTTCCATAGTCAAAAAAGGTTTATTCCTAAATTGCTTCAATGCCAATGTGTCTAAATGGTTCATATTGCATGTGTTTGCATTAGATGAAGCCACTCCAGACAGAGCCAGTGTGGGATTAACTGTGAGCTGGCACCAGTGGACCCCTAGTGGTCATCATGTGCGGCTGAGGATTCTTTTCCTTTGCTTTTATTCAATGCGGTCCTCATTCTTTACCATATTGCTCTTTTCTCTGCTCATTTGTTGACTGGAATTGAAAAATTACAGTTGGGCAGATCATCATGCCCCCTTTTTTCCTTTCTGTCTCTCTTTTTCTCCCCTCTTTCTCTCTCTGGACTGGAAGGCTCCAACGCAACTGGAGCCTCGGAGGCTCAAGAGAGGAGCCTGGGAAAGGAGGAACAAAGAGCCGTCCGTCTGAAGCTATCACCACCCCGCAAGTCCTCTCCTCTTCTGTCTCTCGCCCCCTCCCTTCTTCCGTCCCTCAACCCCCTTGCCTCACTTCCCTCTCCCCACTGGCCAGCGCCCCAAATTAAGACTTCAGACAAGAATTGGACGGGCTAAAAACAGGGAGAGAAAGAGGGCAAAAGAGAGAGAGGGAAGGAAGTCCGTAACAAGCCAAGAGGAGCAGTGCGACAAAGCCTCTGTTGTTTGATGGCAGGGCCCCTCAGTCGTTCTCTGCGAGGAAGCGTCACTGTGTCAACTTGGGACTTCTTGTTGCGAGCCACACAAACAAAAACACAGAGGTCGCATGCTTCCACGCTTTGCTTAAAAAAAAACATGATATAGATGAAGGGATACACCTTGCGGAGAGAGGTGAGGGAGGCCAAAGGGAGGTGAAGGACTTCAAAGTCAAGAAGTGAATGATAGTTTGTGGATGCGGTGGACAATAGTAGGGGTACAGTACTGCACTGAAGCCCCCGAGGACAAACACCTGCATGACCATTAATGTTGTATTCATACGAAGATGATGTATAAAATGAAAAATAAACGTTCCCAACGGAGTATTGAGGATTTAAGATAGAAGTGAAACTGGTTTGGCTCTCTTTACACTAAACTGAGTCTAGTAGGTCCAAGACAGATGGCACTCGTGGCAGATCTGGTCTGGGATTTGCGTCTCCCTCTCCATCATTCCCTCCGGGACACTCTCGCTTTTAATAGCCATTATTGGCATTCTTTGTCCCTTCCAGATTCCCGAATCAGAAATCACAGAGTCCCATTATATTTCCTATTGACCCATTTGGCAAGATGGTTAGAGCATTGACTACTGGATTAATTGGAAAGCGGTTCATAATCCCATAATTCGAATGCTTTAATTACTTAAATGAACAGGAGGCGTTTGAGCAAAAGGCTAATCTCGGAGACATAATGGAGTGAAAAACGGGAGACAGGAAGAGATTTGTCCTTCTTCTTCAACCACACAAACACAAAGGCTTACTCATTGAATACAAGGAGGGCATTACATTTTACCACCTGTTATGCACAACAGATTAAAAAGATTGACAGACTTTAGCATTCATAGGTTGGGAACAGTTGTTGTCCTATGACGTCATTATGTGCTGGTATGTATACATTCACATACACTGTACATACAGTATATCTCTATACTGTAGATACACTCCTGATCGATATCTTAAAACCAGTTAAAAAACTGTAAAAATATAAACGTTTCACTGTTGATCTTAAAAAGGTTCTAAGTAGAGCTTCAAATGCAAAATGAAGAAATGGGAGTGAGACAAAAAAAATAAGCAATTTATTGTAAACAACAATTAAAAAGGCTGTTCATCAGCTGATCAATTGTTTAAGACCACCACTCAAAAAAACCTGAACCCTCCCCTGGGCACATAATAGAAATAAACATTTAGTAATACAGTAAATAGCTGGTTTAACTGCTTTCAGCATGCTTGATGCCAGTGTTTCCAGGAAGCTAGGGGAATTTTGCTCCAAGTGGTAAAGATGGCCTTATGGAGGGCATCCACTGTCTGGAACTCAATTGGATTTAGATCAGGGGATGGTTCAAAGATTGACGTTATTCCTCTGGAAGAAGACCTATGTAGGCATTATGAACAGCAGTGTTGTCCTGTTACCACACATACGAGAAGCCTTCAATCATGAAGGATGCCCCCAACATCTCAGCCCAAAAATCACGCCAGATCATGGGCACCCCCTCCACTGTGCCGTGTAGAAAACATCTCAGGTGGGATCTCCTCGTCTTGCCAGTAATATTAATAGCCAGTCGTGTGAGAATAAATATTTCTTCCACTTTTCAATGTCCCATGATTGGTGCTCTCATGCAAAATACGGGCAATTTTGTGGCATTAAAGGTGATGAGGCCTTTTGATGAAATTGTTTGTTCCATCTTGCAGATGTAGTCTGACGGTTATCAGGCTGCGCTCAGCACCAGTTACAACCTTCATTTGGTCCAAGGATCATCCCGTGCCCTAACAGACAGCTCATCGGATGATCCAACTTTTTTGGGTCTAAAGTTTAAAATGACTGTCTTACTGCATCCAACCTCAGCAGCAATTGTGCCCTGCAAGAGCCTTTGCTTATGCAGCGCAACAATACGACCGCATTCAGAGAGAAAAAGCTTTTTTGTCTTTGTCATCAACGGATCATGACGGTGTAAATACCTGACTAAAATGACATTGAATCCACATACTTGCAAAGATTTAGGTTTTTAAAGGCTGTGGTCTTAAACTTTTTAGCAGCTGTTGAACAGCCTGTTTCAGTTCAATGGTTGTTGGCAATTAACTAAAAAACATTTTTTCTCAAACTTGTGGTGCTTTGAGGGAGATAAACACGGTATGAATTGATTTAAATACAATTTAGACTGATTTGAGATACCAGATTTTCGAGGTAGGAGCTGCGTCACAGAAACCAATTAAACTTGTATCCCGAGGTACCACTGTAGTTCATTTATTGCACACAAAAAAATATGTATATAGCTCTAAATTAAATGAACAGTTGCAGCTCTCAGCAACTCAGTCCATCCCTCCTGTCAATCAGCTGCTGGGACAAAGGCTGCTAAACTAAGGCTGATGACCTCATGCCTGGAGTCGGCGAAGGGGTCTTAACACCGTTCAACATGCCTTTTGTGTCTGGGGCGGTTTTTCAGATGCTGCTGAGTACAGAGAATCGCCTCGCGGTATCTCTTGGGGTTCGAGGGATGCACACACACACACACTTACACAAACACTTGTGCTGACACACATCCCCTTGATCCACGGGCTGGAGCGTTGAGCCAGGAGTGAGCCTTAAGACAAGGAGTGACAAACGGGACAGCTGCAGGGGCTGGAAGCCAGTCTTGCAACCCCCCCCCCCCACCCCTTCTACCGCCTCTCCCCCACAGGGCCTCCAGCCAGCCAAACAAGCCATTGTTTCTGGCGGGGGCTTGTGGCATTTCATTTGTCATGAAATGGATACAGACACGGGATGAGCATAGGGCTCATTCTCCAAAAAATACGCCGCTACCGCTGCCGCCGCTCGCTCACTCCAGTCATTCTTAACCTTCTCATCCAGCTAGCCCCGAGCAGCCAGCTCTCAACTATTAATAAACCTGCCTTCTCCAAGGTGGGGTGGAAAAGTGGGGGTGGTCCAGGGGGGCATTGTTTTTCAAAAGGATGCGAGAAGAAAGAAACGGGAAAAAGAGTGCGAGGGAGGTTAGCTTTGTGTTGTCAATCGGGTTGTTGTCATCCTTTATGATCTTCACTGTCTCAGGTAGCTCTGAGGACATCAAGGTAGTCCGCCCATTTCTTGCTCAGCTGAACTCAATATCAGTTTGGCTCTCCGGGTATTGTCTCGTCTTAGACGCCTGACAACTGCCCAGTCGGGTGTTAAGCTTCCTGCGAATGCTGCACCTCACAACATTTGCATCACAAGATAACTCCAACAAGACACTTGTGGCGGGTAAAAATAGCCAAGACACTAAGACGTCCTCCGGCCTCGCTGCTAAATCATCTCTAATACCCCAAGTCCGACAAGAGTTCACGGGCATAAAAACAATACCCCGCTATCTCCATCAAGGGCATTCCTTGGCACAACAATAGGTCCATCTCCTCCCCCTGTATTTTCCTTTCCTCCCCTCCCTCCTCATTCTCCAGCCAGTTCCATCAAAGAGCATTCCAGCTCCAGAGCCCCTTAAGCCCTTCACTCAGGGCTTGTCCATGTGACACGGCATGCAGACAGTCATCTTTAAGAATTGATTCACTCTGGTATCCAAAGCCTCGGGGAGCCGGCCTGCCAAGATACCCAGTGCAGGCGCCACTCATGAGGTCCAGGTACACGACAGCTGCTCTGCGATAAAGGCAACAAAAATGGGAAGCACTCGGGGGGAAGATGCATCCCTAAACTCTCTCTCAAGCCTAAACTGGTCACCTTGAGCCATTTGTTGCCGGACTGTCTGCCTTCAGGGATAACAAAAAGCTGGCTCCAGCGGAAAAGTGGTGACTCGAGAGACCCAAATCCCTTCGACTCTTTCACGAACCAAAGGCAGGCTGTGTCGTTCTAAAAATCCAACTTTGAAGAAACACCTTGGTAAAAACCATTAGTTTAATCCATCAAGGTCCATAAGGTTTGGTGTGGAAGAACTGGAAAGCCCTGAACTCCAAACAATCTTTAGGGTGTCTAATCTAACATCAGAAACCTCTGCGCTCACAAATGTTCCCCAATAGCGTTGAGGAGACTTCTTATTCTCGGAGGTTATGTCCAGTCCCGGCTGTTGACTTTGACACATGGGTGACCGTAAATATGACAACAGTATGCCGTTTTGTTCTGAGGCAGATCATCTGGCAACACAATCCCTGCTGAAGGTCAAGTAAAGGAATTGAAAGCCCATCCCAGAAGTCACACTGCTGTTGGGATATGGATCACAAATCATCCGCAAGGAGACAGCTTAGATATTACTTCACCTGAAGTGTTTCTATAAACTCCAGTGAACCAAAGCCTTGGGAAGCTGTATCACTCTTCAGGATGCTCCTGACCCACACACAAACACGGCGATTTATGAGGATACCATCGAGCACATCATTTAAAATAAATAAGAGCGACGGAATAAACCACGGTTGTAGAAGTTCTCGTTCTAGTTGGCGTCTGCACACAGACGTCACAGGATTGTGTAGGACAGAAGACATTTTGCACAGAAAAACAGAACTGAGAGAAATGTTTAAAGGAGTGACTTGGCATTACTTGCCAGTCTTCCTGTTAAAGCGTGAAGGCCGAAGCGGCGAGAGGGAGGGAAAAAGGGAATTTACCAAAGCAGCTCAGGAGGGCCCTCATTACGATATTAAACAAGATTTAATAAGTGAGAGTGATTTGATGAGGTGATTATCCTGGCCCATTAATCAAGCAGGTTTCTGGCCGTGCTGTAATATGGCACATCTTTCCCGCCTATACCAAAGCCTCTTTAGATGCTGAGCTCCTTACTGTGCTAACGCCGCTCCAGAAACAAAAATCATCCCTCAGGCCTGCGGGTATTTTCATTGCTCACTCATCCCTCCTCCCAACCCCTGTCTGTACGCTCTTGCGGTGCATCTGATAAATTGAACTCCTTAACATCTGGGTCAGAAAGTAAAGTCTTATCAGGGAGAGTTAAGAGTGATAACTGGCAATGATAACGAGAAAGCATCTGTTGGCTTTAAGGCTTTTGGTTTGAGAACAGAAGGAAGTTGTACAGACTCCACTGGTTATATTGTACAGGAGGGCAGTGGGAGGCTGGGGGAGTTGTGCAGAGTGAGTGACTAAGCAGACTGGGCTATAATTTGAAGCTTATGGTAGTCATTTACAAATACAGTAACATGCAGCTGGAAGTAGACGAGAATCTCTACAGTACAGAACTATCGTATACATCACAGGTGCCAAACTCAAGGCCTGGGGCCAAATCTGGCCCGCCACATCATTTTATGTAGCCCACGAAAGCCTGGAAATAATATGGTTCGATAAATTAATTTATCTTTCTTCCTAAATGTATTTATTATTTTAATGTTGACATCACGTATCCAATACAGTTGCATATATTTTAAACTTCAATATTATCTAATAATGCAACAAATATATTGTATGTTCCAAACATTGTTTTTGTAAAAATAAAAAATACTTTAATATCTGCTTGACTTATGATTTTAAAGCAAATTATCCATCAAATTTTATAGTGTAAAAATGACAATAGATTTTAGGGTAAAACATTGGCAGCTCAGTCGTCACAGTTTTACAGTAAAAAACTATTTTATACTCTTTTTCCATTCACAGTAATTGTCAGAAAAATTGTATGTAAATTATCCAAAAAAATTCTGTTCTCCGAGTTCCCATTGAACAGACGAAAGCTGTCTTTGTTGCACCAAGCCAAAGGCTTGGAAAATTCCGCTGTGTACGATGGGAGGAGACAAGAGGGGTTATCTATTTTGATTCAAGACCTGCCCAAGCTCGATCCAGGACCAGTCCAAGCCCGAGGCATCTTTTTCTTTTGTGTTAATGTGACCGAAAACAATGGCTGTTTACATACCCCCCATTCCTTTAGAAACAGCTGTTGTTATGTAAACAGGGAAAGTCCAAATAAAAAGAGGTGGCGTACAATCTTTCGCCAGAGCGTGCTGGAGACTGTGCAAGTGTACAGCCCAGACGATTCTCCTCAAATTGAGCCAAATTTAATGATGTCTCTGTTTAATTCCTTGCTTCTTGTCTCGTTTAATAGATGTCATCAGTGTTTGAACCTGACAGTAATACACCGTAAAAACAGGCAGCTTAGTCCAGGGCTGTACAGTGCGAGCATTTTAGTCACATTTGCGACTAAAAATAGGTTGTGTGAGTATTGAAAAAAAAAAAAGTAGCACACGTGCGAATATAGATTTAACCCTTTATTTAGCATTTTGCTCCTAAAATAAAGCCATCTAGATGAAATGTTCCCCCATCTGTACAGCATGTTTGAAATAAACCATAACCATTAACAAATGGACTAGTGATTGACGCAGGATGGAAATCGAACCGGTTCTTGTTCAGAACCGGTTCCCAGTGTATCAATTCCATGGAATCACTTGCCATCTTGTCAAGCGATTCTCTTATCGATTCTTCCGGGTGGAGATGACATCATTACGCAGCGTGTGTACTGCGTAGTGACGTCAGATATCAAGATAGTCGAAACAAACACATTTAACAAGAAAAGATTGCAATGGCGCTACTTGTAATAATCATAAGGCAGTGAAGGGAGGTGTTATTTTTACCCTACGCGTGTTTGTTTAATCTCTAGTAAAGCTCACCAAGTCGTTGTCAAGTTTCAGATTCACCGTCTTAGATTTATTTGACAGTGTGATTGTTTGACGCAAAGAAATACAATTCCCTCATGGCCACAAGCAGGGAAAAGGAGACATCCTGCTTCCTCTGGCTCCTTGCAAAATGTCTGTCTTCTCTTTCCTCCCAAGGACCGATAAACTGTTCCAAAGGGGGGTTGGGTTGTCTTTGTCCCCTCTGACTCTGGTTTCCATGGTTACTGTTCCTCTGCAGGCTCATCTTGATTATTGCCGCTCGCAAATACCTCACACCCTCATGTCAGGGCTCTATTGTGTGTCCCTTAAACTAGCCATGTAGAGCATGGGTGTCAAACTCTGGCTCGCGGGCCAAATTTGGCCCGCCGTGTAAATTCATTTGGCCCTTGAGGCAATATCAAATAACATTAGAGCTGGCCCGCCGGCTGTAACACCGCTAATACTCATACTTGCCAACCCTCCCGATTTTCCTGAGAGACTCCCGAATTTCAGTGCCCCCCCGAAAATCTCCCAGGGCAACCATTCTCCCGATTTCCACCCGGATAACATTATTGGGGGCGTACCCTAAAGGCACTGCCTTCAACGTCCTCTACAACATGTCGTCACATCCACTTTTCCTCCATACAAACAGCGTGCCGGCCCAGTCACATAATGTATGCGGCTTTTACACACAAACAAGTGAATGCAAGGCATAATTGATCAACAGCCATACAGGTCACACTGAGGGGGGCCGTATAAACAACTTTAACACTGTTACAAATATGCGCCACACTGTGAACCCACACCAAACAAGAATGACAAACACATTTCGGGAGAACATCCGCACCGTAACACAACATAAACACAACAGAACAAATACCCAGAACCCCTTGCAGCACTAACTCTTCCGGGAGGCTACAATATACACCCCCGCTACCACCAAACCCCGCCTCCCGCCACCAAGTTAATGTTGATATTTACCTCAGAAGGTTGCAAATAGAAAAGAGGCATTCAATTTTTTATTTAAATTGTATTTAATATACCATTGATGTTTTTTCGTTTGTTTTTTGAAAGTTGATTTTGCACTATTAAGTTATATAAGCGTTGCTTGTTCCATATTCAGTGTTAAAGCAAATCAGTGTAGCAAACTGAGCAATAATTAACGTTTTATTCATGCACTTTCTCTTGCTACTTCAGGGCTTGAATGTTTGATTCATTCATTATTGTTATTTTATTTTCAAATTTATTATTCGCCTGTGGAAAAAGTTTATTTTGATATTTACCTCAGAAGGCTGCAAATAGAAAAAGGCATTCAGTTTTTATTAAAATTTTATTTGATATGCCATTGATATTTTTAAATTATTATTATTATTATTTGAAACTCGATTTTGCATGTCACTATAAAGTTATATAAGCCTTGCTTGTTCAATATTCAATGCAAAACTTGTTTGGGTCCCTATTAAACGTTTAATTTGTTCAACCTTGGCACGCGGCTTTGTTCAGTTTTACATTTTGGCCCACTCTGTATTTGAGTTTGACACCCCTGATTTAGAGTAATACCTAATGATTTACTATAATAACTATATGGTAGGTAGCATGCAGAAATATGATGATAAAATCAATATACTAATTTTATTAGATGTGTGTGTATGCTAGTAAAATGTGCAGTTAGCTTTAAAAATATTAAAATCCTTCAGCTGCTATTTCATCAAGAGGAGAAACATTTGAACACCCAACAAGCAATAATTATAAATGAAAGTCGCGTTTTTGAACCGCTCCAATCTCATCCCAGGCAGCAGTAACACTAGCACGTCATCTGAATACAACAGGTAGTAACTCACCGCTGTTAGCCCTATAGTTGGTTCAATGTTGACATGAAAACAATACACGCAACCAAACAGATTCCGACTGGCTCCGAGGCCGGCAGTTCCCGCTCCATTTCACGTCTGCCCGGAGACGAATGTCACCGAGCAGCGACTAAGTTTGTGGTCTATTTGCTACAGTGACACTTCTAATTTCCGGTAGGTGAATGTTCAATTGTAGTCAGAGAAAAGTTGCATGTTTTCCTCCCACCAGATTTTTGCCGAGTCATTATACTATGCAGGTGAAACTCGTAAAAATTAAATATTGTGTACAAGTCCATTCATGTCAGCAATTAATTTCAAATGTGAAACCAAAATGTGATATTAACTCATCATATGCAAAATGAGGTACACTACCGTTCAAAAGTTTGGGGTCACCCAAACAATTTTGTGGAATAGCCTTCATTTCTAAGAACAAGAATGGACTGTCGAGTTTCAGATGAAAGTTCTCTTTTTCTGGCCATTTTGAGCGTTTAATTGACCCCACAAATGTGATGCTCCAGAAACTCAATCTGCTCAAAGGAAGGTCAGTTTTGTAGCTTCTGTAACGAGCTAAACTGTTTTCAGATGTGTGAACATGATTGCAAAAGGGTTTTCTAATCATCAATTAGCCTTCTGAGCCAATGAGCAAACACATTGTACCATTAGAACACTGGAGTGATAGTTGCTGGAAATGGGCCTCTATACACCTATGTAGATATTGCACCAAAAAACAGACATTTGCAGTTAGAATAGTCATTTACCACATTAGCAATGTATAGAGTGTATTTCTTTAAAGTTAAGACTAGTTTAAAGTTATCTTCATTGAAAAGTACTGTGTTTTCCTTCAAAAATAAGGACATTTCAATGTGACCCCAAACTTTTGAACAGTAGTGTATGTCAAGCCTTTGTTATCATTTTGATGATATTGGCTTACACTTTTTGAAATCTGAGATTTTCAATTTAAGGTTTTCATAAACTGTAAGCCTGCGATGAGGTGGCGACTTGTCCAGGGTGTACCCCGCCTTCCGCTCGAATGCAGCTGAGATAGGCTCCAGCACCCCCCGCGACCGCGAAAGGGACAAGCGGTAGAAAATGTATGGATGGATGGATAAACTGTAAGCCACAATCATCAACATTATAACCATTAAAGGCTTGCCAAATCTCACTTTAGGTTAATATCACATATTATTAAATGTTACATTTGTGTGTAATTTCCACATTATTTATTTTGTTAAATTCAACAGAAGAATATTTTATTACATTTATTTTCAAAAAGGTAAAACATTTTCTTCTATGCTGCGTATGTAACCTCACTGTAGGCTTTCTTAGGGCATGTTATCTTTAAACTAAACAATATTACACATTACACCTAATCCACCTTTTTTTCCAAGGTTCAAGGTTTTATTGGTCACATGCAGAGTAGACCACAGTGAAATGCTTTTTTCCATTCTCTTCAGATATTGCATACAGTGGGATCCAAACACTAGTTGCAGAATCTAATACACTAAATACAAAAAATGCAAAAACTTGAATAGCTCTGATGTACATTAATTACAAGACAATAAGTTGCCCAATAAGTCACAGTAGTTATGGTAGAAGTATCAGTACAAGTAGAAGTACAGTAGTCAAATACAGTACCAGTGCAATGTCAAATAGTATAACAGTATATACAGTATAGGAAGTAACAAATTATAAAGGCCTACTGAAATGAAATGTTCTTATTTAAACGGGGATAGCAGATCCATTCTATGTGTCATACTTGATCATTTCGCGATATTGCCATATTTTTGCTGAAAGGATTTAGTAGAGAACATCGACGATAAAGTTCGCAACTTTTGCTCGCTGATAAAAAAGCCTTGCCTGTACCGGAAGTAGCGTGACGTCACAGGTTGTGGAGCGCCTCACATCTGCACATTGTTTACAATCATGGCCACCAGCAACGAGAGCGATTCAGACCGAGAAAGCGACGATTACCCCATTGATTTGAGCGAGGATGAAAGATTTGTGGATGAGGAAAGTGAGAGTGAAGGATTAGAGTGCAGTGCAGGACGCCAGGATGTATCTTTTTTCGCTCTGACCGTAACTTAGGTACAAGGGCTCATTGGATTCCACACTTTCTCCTTTTTCTATTGTGGATCACGGATTTGTATTTTAAACCACGTCGGATAGTATATCCTCTTGAAAATGAGAGTCGAGAACGCGAAATGGACATTCATAGCTACTTTTATCTCCACGACAATACATCGACGAAACACTTTAGCTACGGAGCTAACGTGATAGCATCGTGCTTAACTGCAGATAAAAACAGAAGAAATAAGCCCCTGACTGGAAGGATAGACCGAAGATCAACAATACTATTATTACTTCTACTATCAGGAGACACCGAACTAAACCCTGGACCTGTAACCACACGGTTAATGCTGTCCCGCCTGGCGAAGCCTAGCTATGCTGTTGCTAACGACACCATTGAAGCTAACTTAGCTACGGGACCTCGACAGAGCTATGCTAAAAACATTAGCTCTCCACCTACGCCAGCCCTCATCTGCTCATCACCACCCGTGTTCAACTGCGTTCAAGCGATCGACGGCGCGACGGAGGACTTCATCATCGGCCGCGGTCAGCGGCTAGCGTTTGATAGCGCGTCTGCTATCCAACTCAAAGTCCTCCTGGTTGTGTTGCTGCAGCCTGCCGCTAATACACCGATCCCACCTACAGCTTTCTTCTTTGCTGTCTCCATTGTTCATTAAACAAATTGCAAAAGATTCACCAACAGAGATGCCCAGAATACTATGGAATTTTGCGATGAAAACAAAGCTTTTTGTATTGGGACACAATGGTGTCCCAATACTTCCGCACAATCCGTGACGTCACGCGCAAACGTCATCATACCGAGACGTTTTCAGCCGGATATTTCCCGGGAAATTTAAAATGGCACTTTATAAGTGAACCCGGCCGTATTGGCATGTGTTGCAATGTTAAGATTTCATCATTGATATATAAACTATCAGACTGCGTGGTCGGTAGCAGTGGCTTTCAGTAGGCCTTTAAGGTGTCTACAGTTCTTTGGCAGTTGATTAGTGACAGTAGCATGAACAAAGGTAATGGAACAGTATGACATTATTTACAGTCATTGAATGAAGAGTATTGTAGTCCGGTAATTACAGTGGTAAGTAAAGTGATTCTTGTGCGTGCGGTTTTGTGCAATTGTGATAAATGTTAATCAGCGTTGTAACTAATCTGGTACAACTAATCCACCTTTTTTTCCTCTTTTTTTCCTAAATAAGAATCGTTAAAACACTGAATCGTTAAGCAGAATCTAAAGTGGAATCAGATCCGGGAAATTTTATCAATTCCCATCCCGACGGAAGTGTCACTGATCACTCTGTGGGCGCTGACAGCTGTGTGTGTCCGTTCTTCCTGCATCAAGCACAAAGAGGAGCGGGGCTGCTTCTCGCAGCTCACACACTCAGTCTTCCAACACATAAGAAAGTTAAAGTACCACTGATAGTCACGCACACACTAGGTGTGGTGAAATTACCCTCTGCATTTGACCCATCCCCTTGTTCAACCCCCTGGGAGGTGAGGTGAGCAGTAGCGGTAGCCGCGCTCGGGAATCATTTTGGTGATTTAACCCCCAATTCCAAGCCTTGATGCTGAGTGCCAAGCAGGGAGGTAATGGCTCCTATTTTTATAGTCTTTGGTATGACTCGGCCGGGGTTTGAACTCACAACCTATCCATCTCAGGGCGGACACTCTAACCACAAGGCCACTGAGCAGAAACAACGTCTTAGTTGGATGAACTGGTCAGTAAAAGACAACGTTTTTTTTCACCACCTTAAAGGCCTACTGAAATGATTTTTTTTAATTTAAACTGGGATAGCAGATCCATTCTATGTTTCATACTTGATCATTTCGCGATATTGCCATATTTTTGCTGAAAGGATTTAGTAGAGAACATCGACGATAAAGGTCGCAACTTTTGGTCGCTGATAAAAAAAGCCTTGCCTGTACCGGAAGTAGCGTGACGTCACAGGTTGAAGGACTCCTCACATTTCCCCATTGTTTACACCAGCAGCGAGAGCGATTCGGACCGAGAAAGCGACGATTACCCCATTAATTTGAGCGAGGATGAAAGATTTGTGGATGAGGAACATGAGAGTGAAGGCCTAGAGTGCAGTGCAGGACGTATCTTTTTTCGCTCTGACCGTAACTTAGGTAAAAGGGCTCATTGGATTCCACACTCTCTCCTTTTTCTATTGTGGATCATGGATTTGTATTTTAAACCACCTCGGATACTATATCCTCTTGAAAATGAGAGTCGAGAACGCGAAATGGACATTCACAGTGACTTTTATCCCCACGACAATACATCGGTGAAGCACTTTAGCTTCGGAGCTAAAGTGATAGCCTCGTGCTTAAATGAAGATAGAAACAAAATAAATAAGCCCCTGACTGGAAGGATAGACACAAGATCAACAATACTACTATCAGGAGACACCAAACCAAACACTGGACCTGTAACTACACGGTTAATGCTGTGCCGCCTGTCGAAGCCTAGCAATGCTATTGCTAACGACGCCATTGAAGGTAACTTAGCTACGGGACCTCGTCAGAGCTATGATAAAAACATTAGCGCTCCACCTACGCCAGCCCTCATCTGCTCATCAACACCCGTGCTCACCTGCGTTCCAGCGATCGACGGCGCGACGAAGGACTTCACCCGATGCGGTCGGCGGCTAGCGTTGGATAGCGCGTCTGCTATCAAACTCAAAGTCCTCCTGGTTGTGCTGCTGCAGCCAGCCGCTAATACACCGATCCCACCTACAGCTTTCTTCTTTGCAGTCTCCATTGTTCATTAAACAAATTGCAAAAGATTCACCAACACAGATGTCCAGAATACTGTGGAATTTTGCGATGAAAACAGAGCTGTTTGTATTAGGATACAATGTGTCCCAATACTTCCGCTTCAACCATTGACGTCACGCGCAAACGTTATCATACATAGATGTTTTCAAGCAAAGTTTCCCGGGAAATTTAAAATTGCACTTTATAAGTTAACCCGGCCGTATTGGCATGTGTTGCAATGTTAAGATTTCATGATTGATATATAAACTATCAGACTGCGTGGTCGGTAGTAGTGGCTTTCAGTAGGCCTTTAAAACTTAACACAAACTGCAATGCGCACTAGTAACTATGAGTGTCGGAGGGAATATTGAACAACAAATCAATGAAGTGACAAACTTGCCATCCAAATAATACCCCGTTTGTTGCTGCTCAGTGGCCTAGTGGTAAGAGTGTCCGCCCTGAGACTGGGGGGTTGTGAGTTCAAACCCCGGCCGAGTCATACCAAAGACTTTAAAAATGGGACCCATTGCCTCCCTGCCTTGGCACTCAGCATCAAGGGTAGGAATTGGGGGTTAAATCACCAAAAATTATTCCCGAGCACAGCCACTGCTGCTGTTCAGGGGATGAACAAGGGGATGGGTCAAATGCAGAGGATAATTTCACCACACCTAGTGTGTGTGTGACTATCGTTGGGACTTTAACTTTAACTTTTTAAAGAACATACAGCCATGGAAGCACATTCAATCAATTTATTAAGCAGAGATAACACAAACCACTGAAAGATTCAAATGAGTTACCGTCAGAGCCGACAAATGGTAAATGAGTTATACATGTATAGCGCTTTTCTACCTTCAAGGTACTCAAAGTGCTTTGACACTATTTCCACATTCACACACACATTCACACACTGATGGCGGGAGCTGCCATGCAAGGCGCTAACCACGACCTATCAGGAGCAAGGGTGAAGTGTCTTGCTCATGGACACAACGGATGTGACTAGGTTGGTAGGAGCTGGGGATCGAACCAGGAACCCTCACGTTGCTGGCACGGCCACTCTCCCCCCAAAAGTGACAAACTGCCACTGCTTGCCTGCCAAACTAACAAAAACAGCCAAAGCTAAAATGCCTGTGATACTCAGACTGACCATGGACTCGCTGACGTCACACGTCACTAAGCAACAGGCACCATATTTTAAAGGCACACACACAAACGCACGCACTGAACTCATGTATACTTTATATGAAACTCATCTCAACTACATTATGCCAGACATTTGAAGTTTTTTTTAAGTAACGTGTTAATTACTTTCACAAGTAAATAATTACATCTATTAAAGACTAATTCCGGGAGTAACTCAATTACTTTTTTGGTAAAGTAATGAGTAACTATAATTGATTACTTTTTAAAAAGTTATTTTCAGAACACAGCCGGTCACACAGCATCATGAAGCAGTTGGCAGGTTGGTGTTCCTAATCCAATCCAATCCACTTTACTTGTATAGCACATTTGAACAAGAAAAATGTTTCCAAAATGCTGCACAACAATATTAAAAACAATATTCAAATATTATCCTTAGCTCCACCAATGACTGAATAAAAACAAAAAATGAATAAATATAAAAACAATATAAAAATAAATATGATTAAAAACGATTTTAAAGGGTAAAACCAATTAAAACAGTAAATATAAATATAAATTTAAAAAAAACAGAGGACAACAGAGGACCACACAACTCACGTAGTGTTAAAAGCCAAAGAATAAAAGTGGGTCTTAAGACGAGACTTAAAACACTCCACTGTGGGAGCAGTTGGAACATGGAGGGGCAGAGTGTTCCAGAGCTTAGGGCCGACCACAGAGAAGGCTCCCCTGGTTTTAAGTCTGGTCTTGGGCATCACGAGCTGGAGCTGGCCTCAGAGCGCGCGCAGGAGTGTAAATTTGGATGAGGTCTGAGATATATTTAAACGGGGATAGCAGGTCCATTCTATGTCATACTTGATCATTTTGCGGTATTGCCATATTTTTGCTGAAAGGATTTAGTGGAGAACATCGACGATAAAGTTCGCAACTTTTGGTAGCTGATAAAAAAGCCTTGCCTGTACCGGAAGTAGCAGACGATATGCGCGTGACGTCACAGGTTGTGGAGCTCCTCACATCTGCACATAGTTTACAATCATGGCCACAAGCAGCGAGAGCGATTCGGACCGAGAAAGTGACGATTTCCCCATTAATTTGAGCGAGGATGAAAGAATTGTGGATGAGGAAAGTGAGAGTGAAGGATTAGCGGGCAGTGGAAGCGATTCAGATAGGGAAGATGCTGTGAGAGGCGGGTGGGACCTGATATTCAGGATGAGGTCTGAGATATACTGAGGTGCCAGTCCATGTAAAGCTTTAAAAACAAACAGCAAGGTTTTAAAATCAATTCTAAAATGAACAGTGCAAACTCTGAAGAATTGGGGTTATATGCTGGCGTTTCCTGGCCCCTGTTAAAAGTCCTGCTGCCGCGTTCTGGACTAACTGCAACCGGGAGAGAGCTTTTTGGCTAATGCCAGCATAAAGTGCATTGCAGTAGTCCAGGCCACTTGAAATAAAAGCATGCACGACTTGTTCAAAAAGGTTAAATGATAAAAACAGTTTTACCTTTGCTAAAAGACAAAGATGATAAAAACACGATTTTAAAACGCCATTGACTTGTTTGTAAAGTTTAAAATAATCGCTGTCTATAGTGACGCCAAGGCTGGTGACTTTGGGACGCACATCATTTTGCAATGGTCCCAAGTCAGTGAGGGCCGGACCAAAAACAAAAATTTCTGTTTTTCCCTCATTCATTATTAAAAAATTCTGGGCTAACCAAGCCTTGATGTCCCATAGACAGTTGAGAAGGGGTGTCAGGGGGCCGTGGGCCTTTTGAAATTCCTGGCTAAAATCTTTGTGTGAATGTCTTATAATAATGTTTACCTATAAAAACAGTATTGTTAAAGGTCAAATATGTTCATGTTGCTGCTGACGTTTAAACATGTCCTCCTAAACCAGAGAATATTATTTTACATTTTGTTCTTTTGTCTTTTTGTTAGCTGAATAATTGAGCATAGCTAAATGTTGTTTTTTTTAAAGAAGATTGGAGATTACATTACACTTTTCTTATATTATTTCTAATGCTTTTTCTTTTTTTCTTACCTAAAAACACCACTTAAAGGCCTACTGAAATGAGATTTTCTTATTTAAACGGGGATAGCAGGTCCATTCTATGTGTCATACTTGATCATTTTGCGGTACTGCCATATTTTTGCTGAAAGGATTTAGTGGAGAACATCGACGATAAAGTTCGCAACTTTTGGTCGCTGATAAAAAAGCCTTGCCTGTACCGGAAGTAGCAGACGATATGCGCGTGACGTCACAGGTTGTGGAGCTCCTCACATCTGCACATAGTTTACAATCATGGCCAAAAGCAGCGAGAGCGATTCGGACCGAGAAAGTGACGATTTCCCCATTAATTTGAGCGAGGATGAAAGATTTGTGGATGAGGAAAGTGAGAGTGAAGGATTAGAGGGCAGTGGAAGCAATTCAGATAGGGAAGATGCTGTGAGAGGCGGGTGGGACCTGATATTCAGCTGGGAATGACTAAAACAGTAAATAAACACAAGACATATATATACTCTATTAGCCACAATACAACCAGGCTTATATTTAATATGCCACTAATTAATCCCGCATAACAAACACCTCCCCCTCCCGTCCATATAACCCGCCAATACAACTCAAACACCCGCACAACACACTCAATCCCACAGCCCAAAGTACCGTTCACCTCCCCAAAGTTCATACAGCACATATATTTCCCCAAAGTCCCCAAAGTTACGTACGTGACATGCACATAGCGGCACACACGTACGGGCAAGCGATCAAATGTTTGGAATCCGCAGCTCATGCGTACTCACGGTACCGCGTCTGTGTATCCAACTCAAAGTCCTCCTGGTAAGAGTCTCTGTTGTCCCAGTTCTCCACAGGCCAATGGTAAAGCTTGACTGTCATCTTTCGGGAATGTAAACAATGAAACACCGGCTACGTGTTTGTGTTGCTGCAGCCGGCCGAAATACACCGCTTCCCACCAACAGCTTTCTTCTTTGCTATCTCCATTGTCCATTGAACAAATTGCAAAAGATTCACCAACGCAGATATCCAGAATACTGTAGAATTTTGCGATGAAAACAGTAGTGGTGGACTTGAAGTGGGTGTGGCATGGATGATTGTTTGGCGCCCAATAAAAGACTTGATGGAGGATTCTTCAAAAGCAAGGCTTCAGTCAGCAGATGTTAAAGCAGCATAAATCTACTGGAGCCTATCCTATCTCTAGCTGGCCACAATGCTGTCCCAAAATGTCCTCTACAATCCGTGACGTCACGCGCAGGCGTCATCATACCGAGACGTTTTCAGCAGGATATTTTGCGGGAAATTTAAAATTGCACTTTAGTAATCTAACCCGGCTGTATTGGCATGTGTTGCAATGTTAAGATTTCATCATTGATATATACCGTAATTTCCGGACTATAAGCCGCACCTGACTATAAGCCGCACCAGCTAAATTTAGGGGAAAATACAGATTGCTCCATATATAAGCCGCACCCGACTATAAGCCGCAGGGTTTTGATGTGTAATTAGCGTAGTATATAGGGGTTCCTGCTACCACGGAGGGGATTGTCGGGACAGAGATGACTGTTTGGGAACGCAAAGCGTCCCATTTATTAACAATAAATCTTTCAATCATTCAATCAAACTTTCACATCTTTGACATGGCGAACAGCATTCGTGCAGAGTACAAATAATACAACGGTGCAAAGTAATACAAAGTGCTCGCCTGTACGTTATCAAAATAACCAGCCTACCGGTATATGAAAAGTCAGTCTTTAATCATTGTGTCATCGTCTTCCTCCTGCGTACTAAAACCACCGAAATCCTCTTCGTCTGTGTCGGAGAAGAACATGCCGTAAATAAGCCGCACCCTTGTATAAGCCGCAGGGACCAGAACGAGGGGAAAAAGTAGCGGCTTACAGTCCGGAAATTACGGTAAACTATCAGTCAGTAGTAGTGGGTTTCAGTAGGCCTTTAAAGGGGCTGTTTGCAACTTTTACACAGATGTCTAGAGGGCGCCAACTTTCCAATGTACTTTACACAGTACATCCAGTCCTCTTACGGCCTCGTAAATACACGTGCAGGCGCATTAGCTTTAGGTGTTGTTAGCTAAGAATAGCAATTTGGATAGCTAGCGTTAGCTGTCATTGAATGTATATTCTATCATGACTACAATTTATACGTTGCTTCTGTTGGACTGCTTTTGTATGTGTGCACACACTCCATTCAAGGCTGTAAACACCAATCATTTTATTCGGGCTGGCAAAAAATGTTGTTGCATAAACTTTGTAATTTTGAAAAATATAGACAATTGTCAAAGAAAGTTGTTTTATTAAACAGATGGTGTTCTTGTTATATTTTTGCTTCCAAAAATGTTACTGTGAGCAAGTTGCACACAGCCCCTTTAAGTTGGGGTCCTATTATGCAAAATCTACTTTTCTTACTTGTTGGTACCCGTTTTTGCGTATTTAGGATCCCTATCAGTCACCAAAATATAAAATCAAGGCATGGTGGAGATATTTAGTTACGTCAACGGATATTTCTATTTATAGGTTAGTTAATGGGGCCAAACTAAATCGGGACATGAGTTTTGATCCATATCGCCCAGCCCTACACTCGTGTTACCGACAGTTTAGGGATGTTCCCTGTGTTTAATTAAGCGTTACAGTAGGCTTTATGATGTATGAGTGCACATGTGTACCTTGTTTGGGTGTGATATTTTTCATTTAGTAGCACCGGTGAAAAAAATAAGTGTACAGCACTGCAGTTGCCAGAATTTTATCATAAAATAAACAGTGGTACCGTATTTCCATTTACAGTAATATGCTGTAAAAACAAACGTAGATTTTACATTAAAATTCTGGCAACTGACAGTTTAGCATAAAATCTACAGATTGTTTTTTACAGTGTATGTAAAACAATATAATAGTCAAATGCATAGGCAAGTGTGTAATAATATCATGAGGAAAATCCTTATACTGTATGTTTATATTCATATTCACTGTTACAATCAGCCCCCTGAGGGCAGCCATAACTGCGATGCGGCTCTTAATAAAAATGAGTTTGACACCCCTGGTATAGATAGTTCACACTGCAAAAAGTCAGTGTTCAAAAACAAGAAAAAAAAAATACAACTAAGCAAAATTATCTGCCAATAGAATAAGAAAATTTGCCTTTTAAGACTTTCCAAAACAAGTAAAATTAGCTAACCTCAATGAACCCTCAATGAAAATACCTTAAAATAAGTATTTTCTCACTAATAACAACTGTACTACTATATGAGTACGTATCTTCTATTGTTTCATTGAAAATAAAACAGCAAAGTCCATTTGGCTGTCATCTGTTTTAATTATGAGACACAATTGTGTCAAAGTCATGATTTTTTTTTTCATGCTTGAAATAAGAAATGATTACTTTAAAAAAGCAGTTTTATACTTGTGAGTGTTGATGACAACAGTTGATATTCTAGTTTCAAGCATGTTTTACTCAATATGGGTCATCAAATCTCAGCAACAAGCTGTAATATCTTACTGAGATCATTTAGGACCAAAACACTTAAAACAAGTAAAACACTCTAACATAAAATCTGCTTAGTGAGAAGAATTATCTTATCAGACAGAAAATAAGCAAATATCACCCTTATTTGAGATATTTCATCTTACTTAGATTTCAGTTTTTGCAGTTCAGATACCTCTTGTAGCTACCTACATCATGGTGCTACTTCCTTAAATCTTGTGCTTATGGTTACAAAAATAACCGACTTGGTTATTAAAAAGGAAGTCTTGCCACTTGTGGTTTGAGACAAGCACAGCCTTGATTAGATTTTTGCACATGTGAAAGCCAGGCTAGGAAACTGGAACTGAAGTCAGGTCGTTGACTCCAGAGACGTCTCAACTGTGCGCTCTGTATTTCCTCCTTAGGGGCTGTCATTATTACCACAGCCAGTAGAGGGCACCTGGTATGCGGTCTATACTAATGGCACAAATACGAAATAACCATATTTACTTCTCATTTTTTAAATATTTACCTTGAATGTTATTTACTGTAGGGACTAGTAAACTGAGGTATTACCTTCCTGAAACATTTTAAGAGCTGAAGTGGAAGAAGATTACTTTAAAGCAGGCAGCGGGACGGAGCTTTTAGAAGAGACCCGCCAGAGAGTATTAATACAATAAGCACAGAAAATATAATACAAGAATGTTTTTATCAACCGTAATCCGGAGATACGAGGCCAAACCAACCTGGGAAACATAATCCCAAGGAGAAGGTCAGGGATGCACTTGTACATGGACTCCCTCCGTGCCTCAAACAGGCTTCAAATAATCAACAGATAATCTTTAAGAGGACATTGTCCCTTGTCCCTTCCCGTTCCGTGACACCGGGTTAAGCTTTCAGGGACAGGTCAACTTCTTAACTTCCACATTAAGAATTACATACAGGTATGATATCGAGATGTGTTTGTTGGCCGCCATGTAACATAAATCAGGCCGTTAATCTTTTGAAGCTCATCCTTGCCAGATTTGCAGACATTTTTCAAGAAGAAGGGTTCGACCTACAAGGTGTTGTTACACCAAGAAAACTTTGTTGACCTTTGAGGAAGTAATTTAAAAATGATTTGTTGTAGGGCTTGGCGTTATAGAACAAAACTCATATACCGATATATTTTGGCTGAATATCAATATACAATATATATTGTGACGTTTTTTATGGAAAGGGAATTTAAAGAAAGTTTGATCATATTACACCTATACTGGCTCCCCTGCACTGGCTTCCTGTTCACTTAAAGGCCTACTGAAAGCCACTACTAGCGACCACGCAATCTGATAGTTTATATATCAATGATGAAATCTTAACATTGCAACACATGCCAATACGGACGGGTCAACTTATAAAGTGCAATTTTAAATTTCCCGCTAAACTTCCGGTTGAAAACGTCTATGTATGATGACATATGCGCGTGACGTCAATCGTTGAAACGGAAGTATTCGGACACATTGTATCCAATACAAAAAGCTCGGTTTTCATCGCAAAATTCCACAGTGTTCTGGACATCTGTGTTGGTGAATCTTTTGCAATTTGTTTAATGAACAATGAAGACTGCAAAGAAGAAAGCTGTAGGTGGGATCGGTGTATTAGCGGCTGGCTGCAGCAACACAACCAGGAGGACTTTGACTTGGATAGCAGACGCGCAATCCGACGCTAGCCGCCGACCGCATTGATGATCGGGTGAAGTCCTTCGTCGCTCCGTCGATCGCTGGAACGCATTTGAACACGGGTGTTGATGAGCAGATGAGGGCTGGCTGGCATAGGTGGATAGCTAATGTTTTTAGCATAGCTCTGTGAGGTCCCGTTGCTAAGTTAGCTTTAATGGCGTCGTTAGCAACAGCATTGTTAAGCTTCGCCAGGCTGGAAAGCATTAACCGTGTAGTTACATGTCCCTGGTTTAATAGCATTGTTGATCTTCTGTCTATCCTTCCAGTCAGGGATTTATTTACTTTGTTTCTATATGCAGTTAAGCACGATGCTATCACGTTAGCTCCATAGCTAAGTTAGCTTCAATGGCGTCGTTAGCAACAGCATTTTTAAGCTTCGCCAGGCTGGAAAGCATTAACCGTGTATTTACATGTCCCTGGTTTAATAGCATTGTTGATCTTCTGTCTATCTTTCCAGTCGGGGATTTATTTATTTTGTTTCTATATGCAGTTAAGCACGATGCTATCACGTTAGCTCCATAGCTAAGTTAGCTTCAATGGCGTCGTTAGCAACAGCATTTTTAAGCTTCGCCAGGCTGGAAAGCATTAACCATGTAGTTACATGTCCCTGGTTTAATAGTATTGTTGATCTTCTGTCTATCCTTCCAGTCAGGGATTTATGTATTTTGTTTCTATCTGCATTTAAGCACGATGCTATCACGTTAGCTCCGTAGCTAAAGTGTTTCGTCGATGTATTGTCGTGGAGATAAAAGTCACTGTGAATGTCCATTTCGCGTTCTCGACTCTCATTTTCAAGAGGATATAGTATCCGAGGTGGTTTAAAATACAAATCCGTGATCCACAATAGAAAAAGGAGAGAGTGTGGAATCCAATGAGCCAGCTTGTACCTAAGTTACGGTCAGAGCGAAAAAAATATATGTCTTGCACTGCATTCTAGTGCTTAACTCTAACGTCCCTCATCCACAAATCTTTCATCCACGCTCAAATTAATGGGGTAATCGTCGCTTTCTCGGTCCAAATCGCTCTAGCTGCATTGAAAACAATAGGAAAATATGAGGAGGTGATCAACTGACTACGTCACGCTACTTCCGGTACAGGCAAGGCTTTTTTTTTTATCAGATACCAAAAGTTGCTATCTTTATCGTCGTTGTTCTCTACTAAATCCTTTCAGCAAAAATATGGCAATATCGCGAAATGATCAAGTATGACACATAGAATGGATCTGCTATCCCCGTTTAAATAAAAAAAATTCATTTCAGTAGGCCTTTAAATATCTGCTTGACTTATGATTTTAAAGCAAGTCATCCACCAAATTGTATAGTGTAAAAATGACAATAGATTTTAGGGTAAAACACTGGCAGCTCAGTCGTCACAGTTTTACAGTAAAAAACAATTTTATACTGTTTTTCCATTCACAGTAATACACCGTAAAAACAGGCAGCTTAGTCCAGGGCTGTACAGTGCGAGCATTTTAGTCACATTTGCGACTAAAAATAGGTTGTGTGAGTATTGAAAAAAAAAAAGTACCACACGTGTTTCGTCGATGTATTGTCGTGGAGATAAAAGTCACTGTGAATGTCCATTTCGCGTTCTCGACTCTCATTTTCAAGAGGATTTAGTATCCGAGGTGGTTTAAAATACAAATCCATGATCCACAATAGAAAAAGGAGAGAGTGTGGAATCCAATGAGCCAGCTTGTACCTAAGTTACGGTCAGAGAGAAAAAATATACGTCCTGCACTGCACTCTAGTCCTTCACTCTCACTTTCCTCATCCACGAATCTTTCATTCTAGCTCAAATTAATGGGGTAATCGTCGCTTTCTCGGTCCGAATCGCTCTCGCTGCTGGTGTAAACAATGGGGAAATGTGAGGAGCTCCACAACCTGTGACGTCACGCTACTTCCGGTACAGGCAAGGCTTTTTTATCAGCAACCAAAACTTTATCGTCGATGTTCTCTACTAAATCCTTTCAGCAAAAATATGGCAATATCACAAAATGATCAAGTATGACACATAGAATGGATCTGCTATCCCCGTTTAAATAAAAACATTTCATTTCAGTAGGCCTTTAAGATGCGACTTTAAGGTTTTACTACTTAGGTATAAAACACTAAACGGTCTAGCTCCATCCTATCTTGCTGATTGTATTGTACCATATGTCCCGGCAAGAAATCTGTGTTCACAGAACTCCGGCTTATTAGTGATTCTGGGGGGGTCTGCAGTCCCCTCCAAGGTTTCTTATTGTAATCCCATTGGGTTGAGTTTTTTTCTTGCCCTGATGTGGGATCTGAGTCGAGGATGCCGTTGTGGCTTGTGCAGCCTTTTGAGACACTTGTGATTTAGGGCTATATAAATAAACTTTGATTGATTGATTGATTGATTGATTTTAGGCGATATGGCCTAAAAAAGGCCATATCGCCCAGCTGATTACTAGAGATGTCCGATAATGCCTTTTTTGCCGATATCCAATATTCCGACATTGTCCAACTCTTAATTACCGATTCCGATATCAACCGATACCGATATATACAGTCGTGGAATTAACACATTATCATGCCTAATTTTGTTGTGATGCCCGCTGGATGCATTAAACAATGTAACAAGGTTTTCCAAAATAAATCAACTCAAGTTATGGAAAAAAAAATGCCAACATGGCACTGCATATTTATTATTGAAGTCACAAAGTGCATTATTTTTTTTAACATGCCTCAAAACAGCGGGGTTTGGTGGTAGCGGGGGGTGTTGAGGTGGGGGAGGGGTGGGGTACCGGGGGGTGTATATTGTAGCGTCCCGGAAAAGTTAGTGCTGCAAGGGGTTCCGGGTATTTGTTCTGTTGTTACGGTGGGGATGTTCTCCCGAAATGTGTTTGTCATTCTTGTTTGGTGTGGGTTCACAGTGTGGCGCATACTTGTAACAGTGTTAAATATGTTTATACGGCCACCCTCAGTGTGACCTGTATGGCTGTTGACCAAGTATGCCTTGCATTCACTTGTGTGTGTGAAAAGCCGTAGATATTATGTGACTGGGCCGGCACACAAAGGCAGTGCCTTTAAGGTTTATTGGCGCTCTGTACTTCTCCCTACGTCCGTGTACACAGCGGCGTTTTAAAAAGTCATACATTTTACTTTTTGAAACAGATACCGATAATTTTGAAACCGATACCGATCATTTCCTATATTACATTTTAAAGCATTTATCGGCCAATAATATCTGCAGTCCGATATTATCGGACATCTCTACTGATTACTACTCACTGCAGACTTCATGAGATACTTGAATGGTTTCTTGATATTGGCTCGTGGCCTTTACAATTATTCATGACAAAATTGGCTCGCTCCCCCCCCTCCAAATAATTCTGCATAGCTTGACGTGCACCTCCAAAAAACAACCTGACCTTGTATCACATCGACTTGTTCAGAGGGTATGCAGCCAAACTTCGCGTTACCTTTTCTCTGATTTCAGATCAACATTAAGAAGAAAAGTAACTAGGGAGTTAACATGCATCTCCGAGAAGAGCTCTAAGCCGACGTCTAGGCCGAGGCCGATTATTAAAACTATAAATTAAAACAAACTCGATAACTTTGCCGGCTTTGATGAATTGCGTTAGTTTTCTTCGTCTCTAACTTTCAAACAGGGTGCAAGAGGGTTCACTCTTTGCATTGTTCCCATCACCTGAGTATGTTTTTTCAATAGTAGAATTGAATGAAATGAGTCAAGCTTCTTGGACTCACGAGTCGCGACTCATTATCGATAAGCACAGCAAAGTAACAAAAATTAGGAGATGATCGTAAAACCAAATGTACCTGTGTGGGAATATTTGGGGTTTAAAACGAACACGAGCAAAATGAGCCCATCAACACAAACGATCGAAATGCCGAATTCGTTAGAAAGTGATGGCGACAAAGAAAGACAACAACAAAAAAATCACCCGACTCAGTTATTGAAATGGGGAAAAAAAACTGCATTTCAAGATCTGAAGTGCAAACACAAATTGAGAGTCCATTTTATTTTCATGTTTGTTTACTTATTTGGGATGACTAAAAGTTCTCAACCTTTCAATTAAAAAAGGTAAAAAAAATACTACAGTAATGAGAAATAAATTTGTGTTTGAAAGCATTACTTGCATTATTATTATCATATATTATAATTACACTTGTGTTTAATTTGGTCTCAAAATAATGCTGACAATAATATTTTGTTCAGCAGAATTTATTATCGGCCCAGGCCTACTGACGTTAGAGATGGTGTAGTGCAGAGGTGTCAAAGTCGTTTTCACTGAGGGCCACATCGCAGTTATGTTCGGCCCCAGAGGGCCACTTCTAACAGTGAATACTATTATTACACAATTTTAATGCATTTTATTAGTAGATTTTTTTAAAAACTAAAATGGGAAAGTTGCAATTATTTCACCTCGAAATGTAATGTATATTACTGTAAAGGGAAAAACAGTACTGCTGTTTTTATGGTAAAAAAATTTTTTTTTTAAAAGGCAGCTCAGAATTTTACTTTAAAATGTACATTTGTTTTTTTTACTGTAAATAAAAACTGCAATTTTACAGTAAAATTTTGGCACTTGAGCTGCCAGTTTGTTTGTTTGTTTTTACTGCAAATCAACAACTGTACATTTTTCGGTGTATTACTGTAAATGCCAAAACGACAGTTTATTACAGTAAAAAAAATGTACTGTTTTTTTCATTTAGAGAAAAATGCTGTAAAAACCACAGTAACTTTCACAATTTTACCATGAAATCTATTGCTACTTTTACATTGCACAATTCGATGAATAACTTGCTTTGAAATCATTATTAGTATTTATTTCTATTTAAAAATGTTTGAATGTTTGATCATATATTTTTGCAAAATTAGACAGTATTTAAGTTGTTAAGTACATATATTTTGTTTTCCCCAAAATAGAATGAAAGAATACATTTAGTGAAAAAAAGTTACAGTACTTTATTGATACATATTATTTCCAGGCTTTCTAGGGCCAAATAAAATGAAGTGGCGGGCCACATCTGGCCCCCAGGCCTTGAGTTTGACACCTGTGGTGTAGTGACTAAGAGGTGCAGTAAATTATCATTTTATATTCAGTAAATTAGAGTTACTTATTGTCTAAAGTGGGGCATAAATAGTTCTGAGTTGTAACCCCATTCTCCCTCTCTGTTAAAACAATGGCAATACCCTGCTTTCGTCAAATTCATCGGGTACAAATTTCCCCAATGACAAAACAGTTTTCAAGCTCTGCCTTCTAATTGCAGGGTTCGTACACCTTTTCCATGGCCAAATTCAAGCACTTTTTAAGGACTTTCAAGATCAGTTTTTCCAGTACCCTTCAATAGGCGAAAAACCAGTGTGAATCAATCCATAGCCTTGTTGTTTGAGGTCACCAAATGGTGTCTGTAGGAAAAATACGGAAAATCTGCTAAAGCCTAAGCCTAACATTGAACAAGCAGTAATCATTAACGGAATGGGGCATAGAAAATGAAGCAGTGTGACTATTCAATGTCATCGGTGTTTGCAAACGTGTCTCCATTTGTGTTGTTTTTCAAATTTCTTGTTCTTTGAAGTGCTTTTTTCCTAACATCAAAAACAGGGGGCAATTTAGAAATGGTTTACCTTTAAGTAACCTATCAATAAGATAGGCTACTGAAAATATATTTTATCAGCTGGACCTGAGCCTACTGTTCAAATATTTAGGCTACAAACTTCCGTTTTTAATGCATGTCTCTCTCTTTAGTTTTTGTATGGTTTTAATTCCATCTAAATGTTACCAATGAAAATAAAATCAGACGACTAAACACGAAAATATAAATGTCAACTTCTTTTCTACAACTTAGTCATTCACAACCTTGCGATTGTAGGCTCGCCATGGCACTCAGTGTTTACCTTAGGCATATTATGCGCAAACGTCAGCTGAGCTTAGATTTTTAGTTGAGGGAAGTTCTTAACATTATAATTTATCATTGACAAACGTTCACTATTTTCCTTTCTTAGCTCGTAATAACTGTCCATAATTAACATGTAATCTAGCGCTGATCTCACAGTTTAGGTCTAGGATGTACCAAAAGGTTAGACAACAAAACTTTAGATAACGTCAGTTAACTTGTAGGGCAAGTAATGTCTGTGGCTTACTTTTCATATGACGAGAGAGAGCCGACTCTCCCATTGCCAAAAGCTGGATATTCTTTTTGCATACTTTGCAGCAGGCTACACGTGGATTTGGTCCACGTTTTATCCAAAGTTTGAATTTGTCATTTTCCATCCAATGTTCATTAAAACGACAACCTCCCGGCATGATGGACCGATGCACCACTGTCCCTCTTGGGGCGTATATACGGCTCTGGTATGACAACAACCTAATGCAAGGTCTTGTGCAAAGCCAACAGATCAAGCGTGTAGCTTTTATTTCTAAGAAAACTCATTTTATTTTTTTCCATTTTATAATAAGCCTATTGAGTCAGACTGCCGAGAAATATGACGAACATTTCCAAGCACTTCACCCCAAATTTTTTGTTGTGTTTTCAAACCCTGAAAACACAACATTAAAATCCAAGCATTTTCAAGGTTTTTAAGCACCCGTACGAACCCTGTACTTGGCACTATAAATGGTAAATGGGTTACACTTGCTTTTATACCTTCAAGGTAGGGCTGGGCGATATACGCGATATATCACAGGTTTGTCTCTGTGCGATATAGAAAATGACTATATTGTGATATTGGAGTATACGTTCTCACGCAGTTGCTTTTAGCTGCGGGCATTACACTACATGCTCTTCTCCCTCTGTCTTGTCTCTCCTTCTCACAGACAGACAAGCGCACCTTCTTACATACGTCACATACTGTCACGTCATACGTCACATACGTATACGCCCTCGCGGCGTATACGTATGCAGAGGTAGCAGCATGGGTAACGTTAGCTGTGGTGCGAGTGGTAATACCAGAGAAAGAAGGTGCGAATCTGGTAACAAAAAAAAAGAATTAATTCCCAAGAAAAACAGCAGGGGGTCCATCTTCTGGCGGTGGTTTGGCTTCAAGTGGGAATATGTCGAACAGACAACCGTAATTTGTCAAGTGTGGGGCAAAAGCGTTTCTACAAAAAGTAGCATTACTGCTAATATGTAGCATAATTTGAAAAGTCACCTGCTAGAGGATGAAGAGTGCTTACTCCGCATGTCAACATCTCCGTTCGGTACCACACGCCCACAACCATCAAAATGCAGAGGCAAACATTTCCAGATCAACACCGTATGAAAAAAAGAGTCAACAGAAGGAGATAACGTCCGCAGGAACCCTACCACATAGTGAAGGACATACACTATTTGATTTCCTATTATGCAGCTCATTTTTATTTGACACTTATTGAAATATCTTGTGTGACATCATGCACAAAAGTGCACTTTATTTGTTTTAAACTATTGTAGTGGTGTTCTGTACAAAAAGTGCACTTTAATTTAGTGTTGTTTTGATTTGTCATCTTAGTGACATCATGCACAAAAGTGCACTAATCGCTTGTTTTAAATGTCTCTGACAATCTTGCACTTTCTGTTTTGAAATGACATGAATGTTTGTGCCACTGCTTAATAACTGTTTAATAAATACACTTTTGCTAAATTGACTTAGTTGTGATTTCCCTCTCTGCATGAAAGTTTAAAAATAGCATATTTTAATGCAGTATGAAGAAGAATGTTTTAATGTAGACACATAGAATCATCATACTGCTGTGATTATATGCATCAAGTGTTCATTCAAGGCTAAGGCAAAATATCCAGATATATATCGTGTATCGCGATATGGCCTAAAAATATCGAGATATTAAAAAAAAGGCCATATTGCCCAGCCCTACTTCAAGGTACTCAAGGCGCTTTGACACTATTTCCACATTCACCCATTCACACACATATGGCGGGAGCTGCAATGCAAGGCCCTAACCATGACCCATCAAGAGCAAGGGTGAAGTGTCTTGCTCAAGGACACAACGGACGTGACGAGGTTGGTAGAAGGTGGGGATCGAACCGGGAACCCTCAGGTTGCTGGCACGGCCACTCCCCCAACAACGCCACGCCGTCCCCACTATAATCACTATCACTGATTATGTCTGCTGCGAGCCAAAAGCTAGGCTACACTCGAGATTATTTCACGCATGACTATATAGCCCGACAGTTGTACTTCCGGGGTATTTAGTCTATGTATACTGTGGTCTGCCACAGTACCGTATCACAAAACCTGATCATTATCGGAGGATGGTGTTAAGTAACTGAGGCAAACAAAATGCACTATTACCTTGTAAGCTGTGTGGCTTGCAAAGGCTTTTAACTAAACAATGAAATAACAACCATCCGGAATAAAAACAAGCGCGTTTGTTTACTAGTAAGACAGATGCAACATGAATTTTGACGCTGCCGACTGTGAGACAATGTCGCCTTGGCGAGTAACTTTCTCTCCGTCTCTCTCTCTCTCTCTCTCCCTCCCTCGCGCGCTCCCGCCGTGTATTCATGCAGCATAATTTGAGTAAATGACAGGGGAACATCTGCTGTGCATAAGAGAGAGGCCAACACTTTAACATGCAGATGTCTCTCTCCATCTGCATTAATCCAATAATTACCGCAATGGAGGAGATAGAAAGGAGGGATGAGGAGGGGGGGGGACATCTTTTTTTATAGCTTAAGACAATGTTATCGGTGCCAGTTGGTATGGGGAGGGCGAAAAAGGGAGGCGAGTGTGTGTTCGCGTGTGTGCTTTCGCTGTTGGTACGTTTGCGAGAGGAGGAGTAGATTATTACACCATTTAGCCAGAGCAAGCTGTCACATAGTGGAGGATCGCACTAATTCCATTGTGCCCTTGGTGAGTCACGGGCACAGACTCCGGGTGACCGATGAGGCCTCGACGCCACCACTTGGCCACCGGCCGCCCGAACCTGCTTCACCTACAGCCTAACTGTATGTGAGCTGGTGTGTGTGTGTGTGTGTCGTATGACTAATCTGTGTGCCTGTAGGCGTATGTGAGTGCATAAAGTACTCTGAAGGTAGACAACAAAGCTCCAGTGTACATTTGCAGGTGCGTGGGTGTGTGTGGTGTGTGTGTGTGTGTGTGTGTGTGTGTGTGTGTGTGTGAGAGCGAGAGAGAGAGAGAGAGAGAGAGAGAGAGAGAGAGAGAGAGAGAGAGAGAGAGAGAGAGAGAGAGAGAGAGAGAGAGAGAGAGAGAGAGAGAGAGAGAGAGAGAGAGAGAGAGAGAGAGAGATCATCATGCAATGTCAAGGTCTATGAATCCCAATTTAGGGAGACTTTAAGGCAGAGCCAGAGGACGTCAGGTCAAGGCTCCGACACATTTCAAAAACATTAAACGTGAGCTTGTGACATCTAATTTGGCACACGGGTTTGGCTGACACTGACAATTAAGAAGAAAATATTGGTCCAGGGAGAGCATTAACGCCTAATGATTTCCATTCAAAGAGAGCTAATTGCCTTACTGGACGGCCAACTAGAAAAGCTCGCACTCGTCAAAGGCATTTATAAAGTAAAAAAAAGTCTACTGGGAATGGTTTTTTTTACCAACGTTATGTTCTTAACTATCATCAAGCTTAAGAAAAAGTTAACCATTGTTATTAAGGCCTAAACACAGACGCAACACAAAGGATGTTTGATTTTCTTCAAAGTCATACATTAGAATAAGTCGACCACTGTAGAATGAAAAAACAAGTCTGGAGTTGTATTGCTTTTGAATGGATGTCTGATGACATTGCCTTAAAGCAGCGGTTCTTAACCTTGTTGGAGGTACCGAACCCCACCAGTTTCATATGCACATTCACTGAACCCTTCTTTAGTGAAAAATAAAAGGTTTTATTTGTATTTTTTTCAAATTCAAGACAAAGTTAGATGTTTTTTTTACTAGTGCACAAAATGAACTGTGCATGAACATAACCTTGTTCAAAGAACAAAACCAACACAGTGCATGAACTCACAACAAATTACACACCTGCAAATCAGATGGAAAATTAGAGGGAACATTGTTTGGGGGTATCCATAATACTTAGACTTAGACTTCCTTTTTATTGTCATTCAAATGTTAACTTTACAGTACAGATACGCCGATAGGGAGAAGTTTTTATTTACACGATTGATTGATTGAATTAAACTTGTATTAGTAGATTGCACAGTACAGTACATATTCCGTACAATTGACCACTAAATGGTAACACCTGAATAAGATTTTCAACTTGTTTAATTAAGTCAGGGTCCACGTTAATCAATTCATGAGTCTGGTGTGTCTTGACCGCTGCGGCGGAGGCTCTGCCGAACCCCTGAGGCCGACTCACCATACCCCTAGGTTTCGATCTAACCCAGGTTAAGAACCACTGCCTTAAAGTGTTTCCCAAATTGTTGTTTACTTGTGAACGGAAGTGTTGTGAGGTTCAATGACATCTTCAGTGATGCTGGCGTCATACATGAAGGTAGGGCTGGGCGATATATGGAATATACTCGATATATTGCGTGTTTGTCTGTGCGATATAGAAAATGACTATATCGTGATATTTGAGTATACGTTCTCACGCAGTTGCTTTTAGCTGCGGGCATTACACTACAGGCTCTTCTCACTCTTTCTTGTCTCTCCTTCTCACAGAGACATAAAACAAGCGCACCTTCTTACATACGTCACATACTGTCACACGTGCAACGTCATACGCCCTCACGGAGCAGAGAGGTAGCGGCATGGGTAAAGTTAGCTGTGGTGTAAGCAGACTGGTGCGAGTGGTAATACGAGAGAAAGAAGGTGCGAATCTGGTAACAAATGGAGGAAGAAGAATTAACTCCCAAGAAAAACAGCAGGGGGTCCATCGTCTGGCGGTGGTTTGGCTTCAAGCGGAAATATGTTGAACAGACAACCGTAATATGTCAAGTATGCGGCAAAAGCGTTGCTACAAAAAGTAGCACCGCTGCTAATGTGTAGCATCATTTGAAAAGTCACCCGCTAGAGAATGACGAGTGCTTGAAACTCCGCATGTCAACATCTCCGGCCGGTGCCACACCAACAAAATGCCCTAGCAACCATTTCCAGATCAACACCGTATGAAAAAAATAGTCAACAACAGAAGGAGATAACGTCCGCAGGAACCTACCACATAGTGAAGGACATACACTATTTGATTTCCTATTATGTAGCTCATTTTTATTTGACACTTATTGAAATATCTTGTGTGACATCATGCACAAAAGTGCACTTTATTTGTTTTAAACTATTGTAGTGGCGTTCTGTACAAAAAGTGCACTTTAATTTAGTGTTGTTTTGATTTGTCATCTTAGTGACATCATGCACAAAAGGGCACTCATAGCTTGTTTTAAAATGTCTCTGACAATCTTGCACTTTCTGTTTTGGAAATGACATGAATGTTTGTGCCACTGCTTAATAACTGTTTAATAAATACACTTTTGCTAAATTGACTTAGTTGTGATTTCCCTCTCTGCATGAAAGTTTAAAAGTAGCATATATTTATGCAGTATGAAGAAGAATGTTTTAATGTAGACACATAGAATCATCATACTGCTGTGATTATATGCATCAAGTGTTCATTCAAGGCTAAGGCAAAATATCCACATATATATCGTGTATTGTGACATGGCCCAAAAATATCCAGATATTAATAAAAGGCCATATCGCCCAGCCCTACATGAAGGTGTAATCATAAACTATCTAAGGCAGGGGTGTCAAACTCATTTTAGTTTGGGGGCCACATGTAGAAAAATCTACTCCCAAGTGTAAAATCACGGCATGATAACCTAAAAATAAAGACAACTTCAGATTGTTTTCTTTGTTTAAAAATAGAATGAGCACATTCTGAAAATGTACAAATCATAATGTTGGCGGTTTTTTTACACTTACGGTACATGTTGCGGTTAATAGTATTCTATCTTTATTTGTCGTTATTTATACTTTCTGAATAAATGATGTGATAATGTTCATCAGTCAACTCATTGGTGTTAATTTTCAATCTATGAAAATAAAAAAATTATATCAAAATCAAATTACAGTATGTTATTTATGTAGTTTGATCATTTTCCTCAACTGATGCACTAACATGTGGTTTATTTTGTACATATGTAGCATCATCTACAAAGATACAAATAATTGCTATTGTGACATCTAGTGGACACATTTAGAACAGCTGTTTCTTTCATTTAAAAATTTCAGGTTAATTTTCATACTTAGCAAACTCATCCCGCGGGCCGGTTAAACCTGTTCGCGGGCCTGATCCGGCCCTCGGGTTGTACGTTTGACACCCCTGATCTAAGGGTATAACATATATTTCCTGCAATCAGAGAAATTATGGGTTTACGATGGAGATCATGTAAAGACGTGATATGTTTACTGTACATATTTTTTTAACTGTAGTTTGTGCACACGTTTCTTTTGAAGTTCATTTAGGGGCCACTTCTTCTGCATCAGGCGTGTTCGTAGGCTTTTAAAAAACTGTCGTAGCGATGCTGGCATTTCAGGTGCCTAATAAAGTTGAATGTGTTGACACGCAATGTTTGCAGAACACTTGGGTGTGAATAGCTTGGGAAATGTCTGAAACAGTAAAATAATCCCACACGATCGATGCCCTGTTTGTTTAAAGCTCAGGGGAGAAAAGAAGCACTAGATGTGCTCACCGAAACCCACCTATTAACCTGACTCTCGCCAGATCCTTGTAGTTCGCTGAGCTCCACACAAGGATCTGGGACTTCTCAATAGGAAATGTAAAAAAAAAAAAAATTGTATGTGATTGGATATGCAGCTTGTCCGTTATCTTGAATGACGTGCTACTTCAACCACTCACATCCAAATCAACCCGTGACGCTGATGAGAGCGACGCTGGGAAATCCAAAACAGAACAGCCGACATATTGGATAACGACTGTAAATGTCCGATAATGGCTTTTTTGCCGACATCCGATATTCCGATATTGTCCAACTCTTAATTACCGATTCCGATATCAACCGATACTGATATATACAGTCGTGGAATTAACACATTATTATGCAACTTTTCTCTTTATAGAATTTTATTTAAATAAAGAAATAAAGTGCAAAAATGTCAAAGCATCATAACAAACAGTTATGTCAAATAGCAGCAGAAGTGCACTTTTTGGAGAGCTGTATTATTTTAAGTTTTGTGCCCAAGGGACTGATTTTATTTAACACTATATTATTATTTATACACCTATAGTGATCACAGAGACAGGTTGTTTTTGTGTTACTGTATATATTTGTTTTTCTGAAAAATCCCACTTAATATACTTTGGGTAACAATAGTCAATATTTCTTTTTTCTTTTCTTTTTTTTTTAGGGTGGTAACAGTCAATATTTATTTATTTATTAGATTCGATTTTTTTCTTATATAATAAAAGTGACCTTTTGTTAAACCGAATATTGTGTTTTTTTCCATATACAACAACCTATCTGGACTCGATAAGAGAATCGATAAGGAATCGGTTCGATAAGAGGATTCGAGAATAGGCTCAAACTCGATAATTTCTTATCAAACATCATCCCTAGGCGAGAGTCAGGTTACCTACCTATAGCACAGTACGGGAAATCTCACCTTATTGGAGCGTTTTTTTGTTTTTTTAATTGGTTATCGGAATTATTTTGTAATCTTAACAGATGTGTCAGTATCGATATACTCGATATATCGCGGAGTTGTCTCTGTGCGATAAAGAAAATGACTATATCATGACGAGTATACATTCTCACGCAGTTGCATTTAGCTGCGGGCATTACACGATATGCGTTTCTCACTCTTTCTTGTCTCTCTCCTTCTCACAGAGACTTAAAACAAGCGCACCTTCTTACACACGTCACGTGTGCAAAGTCACACGCTCCCGCGGAGCAGACAGGTAGCGACATGGTAACGTTAGCTGTGGTGCTAACGGTGAGGTGCGGGTGGTAATACGAGTGAGAGAAGGTGCGAATCTGGTAACAAATGGAGGAAGAATTAATTCCCAAGAAAAATAGCACGGGGTCCATCGTCTGGCGGTGGTTTGGTTTCCAGCGGGAAGATGTTCAACATTTATGCGGCAAAAGCGTTGCTACAAAAAGTAGCAGCACTGCTAATATGTAGCATCATTTAAAAAGTCACCCGCTAGAAAATGAAGAGTGCTTGAAACTGCATGTCAACATCTCCGTTCTGTGCCACACCAACAAAGTGCCGAAGCAACTATTTCCACATCAACACCGTATGAAAAAAAAAGTCAACAACAGAATTAGATAAAGTCCGCAGGAACCATGCACAAAAGTGCACTTTATTTGTTTTAAACTATTGTAGTGGCGTGGGCAGCACGGTGGAAGACGGGTTAGTGCGTCTGCCTCACAATACGAATGTCCTGAGTAGTCGTGAGTTCAATCCCGGGCTCGGGATCTTTCTGTGTGGAGTTTGCATGTCCTCCCCGTGACTGCGTGGGTTCCCTCCGGGTACTCCAGCTTCCTCCCACCTCCAAAGACATGCACCTGGGGATAGGCCCCTCCTACCTCCAAAGACATGCACCTGGGGATAGGTTCAATGGCAACACTAAATTGGCCCTAGTGTGTGAATGTGAGTGTGAATGTTGTCTGTCTATCTGTGTTGGCCCTGCGATGAGGTGGCGACTTGTCCAGGGTGTACCCCGCCTTCCGCCCGATTGTAGCTGAGATAGGCTCCAGCGCCCCTCGCGACCCCGAAGGGAATAAGCGGTAGAAAATGGATGGATGGATGGATAGTGGCGTTCTGTGCAAAAAATACACTTTCATTTAGTGTTGTTTTGATATGTCATCTTGGTGTCATCATGCACAAAAGTGCAAAAATGTCTCTGACAATCTTGCACTTTCTGTTTTGAAATGACATGAATGTTTGTGCCACTGCTTAATAACTGTTTAATAAATACACTTTTGGTCAATTGACTTAGTTGTGATTTCCCTCTCTGCATGAAAGTTAAAAAAATCAGCATATATTAATGCAGTATGAAGAAGAATGTTTTAATGTAGACACATAGAATCATCATACTACTGTGATTATATGCATCAAGTGTTCATTCAAGGCTAAGGCAAAATATCCACATATATATCGTGTATCGTGACATGGCCTAAAGTTAAGTTAAAGGCCCACTGATATGAATTTTTTTTTATATAAACAGGGATAGCAGATCCATTCTATGTGTCATACTTGATCATTTCGCGATATTGCCATATTTTTGCTGAAAGGATTTAGTAGAGAACATCGCCGATAAAGTTCGCAACTTTTGGTCGCTGAAAAAAAAAGCCTTGCCTGTACCGGAAGTAGCGTGACGTCGCAGGTTGAAGGGCTCCTCACATTTCCCCATTGTTTACACCAGCAGCGAGAGCGATTCGGACAGAGAAAGCGACGAATACCCCATTAATTTGAGCCAGGATGAAAGATTCGTGGATGAGGAACGTGAGAGTGAAGGACTAGAGTGCAGTGCAGGACGTATCTTTTTTCGCTCTGACCGTAACTTAGGTACAAGGGTTCATTGGATTCCACACTTTCTCCTTTTTCTATTGTGGATCATGGATTTGTATTTTAAACCACCTCGGATACTATATCCTCTTGAAAATGAGAGTCGAGAAAGCGAAATGGACATTCACAGTGACTTTTATCTCCACGACAATACATCGACGAAACACTTTAGCTACGGAGCTAACGTGATACCATCGGGCTTAACTGCAGATAGAAACAAAATAAATAAACCCCTGACTGGAAGGATAGACAGAAAATCAACAATACTATTAAACCATGGACATGTAACTACACGGTTAATGCTTTCCAGCCTGGCGAAGGTTAACAATGCAGTTGCTAATGACGCCATTGAAGCTAACTTAGCTACGGGACCTCACATAGCTATGCTAAAAACATTAGCTATCCACCTACGCCAGCCAGCCCTCATCTGCTCATCAACACCCGTGCTCACCTGCGTTCCAGCGATCGACGGAGCGACGAAGGACTTCACCCGATCATCGATGCGGTCGGCGTCTAGCGTCGGATAGCGCGTCTGCTATCCAAGTCAAAGTCCTCCTGGTTGTGTTGCTGCAGCCAGCCGCTAATACACCGATCCCACCTACAGCTTTCTTCTTTGCAGTCTTCATTGTTCATTAAACAAATTGCAAAAGATTCACCAGAATACTGTGGAATTTTGCGATGAAAACAGAGCTTTTTGTAGTGGATACAATGGTGTCCGAATACATCCGTTTCAACCATTGACGTCACGCGCAAACGTCATCATACATAGACGTTTTCAACCGGAAGTTTTGCGGGAAATTTTAAATTGCACTTTATAAGTTTATAAGTATTGGCATGTGTTACAATGTTAAGATTTCATCATTGATATATAAACTATCAGACTGCGTGGTCGGTAGTAGTGGGTTTCAGTAGGCCTTTAAAGTACCAATGATTGTTACACACACACTAGGTGTGGTGAAATTTGTCCTCTGCATTTGACCCAATCCCTTTGTTCACCCCCTGGCAGGTGAGGGGAGCAGTGGGCAGCAGCGGTGCTGCGCCCGGGAATCATTTTTTGGTGATTTAACCCCAATTCCAACCCTTGATGCTGAGTGCCAAGCAGGGAGGTAATGGTCCCATTTTTTATAGTCTTTGGTATGACTCGGCCGGGGTTTGAACTCACAACCTACCGATCTCAGGGCGGACACTCTAACCACTAGGCCAAAATATCGAGATATTAAAAAAAGGCCATATCGCCCAGCCCTAATCAGTATGACATCATAATTCCTCATATCGTGCACCCCTAATTGTTATGTATTCTGCAACAATATGGTGCATACTGCTGTGCTTCAGGTGATAAGCTATCTTGTAGTTAATTAGGAATAAGGTTGGTATGTATGAAGAATTTCATGGCATTTGGAAAAAATAAATCTGAGTGCTTTTTTGGACATTCCCCACCGACAGTTCCTGGTTCTATCCCCGGCTTCTACCATCCTAGTCATGTCCGTTGTGTCCTAGAGCAAGACACGTCACCCTTGCTCCTGATGAGTCGTGGTTAGGGCCTTGCATGGCAGCTCCCGCCATCAGTGTGTGAATGGGTGAATGTGGAAATAGTGTCAAAGCGCTTTGAGTACCTTAAAGGTAGAAAAGCGCTATACAAGTATAACCAATTTACTATTATGTATTCATTTTGTTTTGTTTTATTATAGCTTTTTTGTTTGAAATGATCTTGAGAATCCTTTGATATTGCGTTTGACATAAAATTAACAAAACGAAAAATATAAATCAAGTTGGATCACAAGCTAGTTTTGTACTTACTTCTAAGTAACCAAATATGGTTCCCGGCTTGCTAAAAGGATTCAATACGGACCAAAATGAACAGATTGTTCAAGGAATTAGCATGTCGTCGATCAAACAGCATACCAGTGCGTCAACAACCTGTCTGTGCGCAACCTCTCAAATAAAAAGGTCACATTGTTACACAGGCGCACACACAAACAACTAAACACAAGCTGTATCATCCTTGATACAGTTACGCTCACAAATAAACAGGCTGACATCAATCCACGAGCACGTCGACACGTGCACACACGGAACGGACTCTTATGCGCCTTCTAAACATAGGGACAAAGGAAAATATTTGTATACTTGGCGAGCCGACTTCCTTTGATTGCCGGAGTGCTGCTGTAGGAAACAATGCACAGGCACTATTAATACACCAAGGAGAAAGAGAATTCCTCTTGGACGACAGCTCAAAGGAGCCAAGCTATTTACAGACCTACTGACTGATTGGATGTCTCACCGACTGACTGAACTCACCGCATCTTGTCTTACTTGGCGCTTTTCTTTTCCGCAAGGTCTCCCAAACATGCTGACACGCACGATGCATGAGGGAAAAGTGAGCTATGGCTTGATTTGTTATTTTTTTGGGAGGGGACGGGGGGGTGAGACACTTGGAAACAGACCTCTCTGTGCCACACTCCTGTGACATTTGACGGGTTAAAAAGGATGATCGACTATGCTTTCTAGAAGTGCCCGTTTAAAGAGCATCTAATCCCCACTCGATAAACCAACACAGGCCCGGCCATCATTAGCATAGCTAACAAACGCTGTTAAAGAGCAACAGTGGATGAAGAGGAACAATGGCGGGCCTATAATGAGGGGTCTAGAGGAGATGGGGGTGCGGGAGGGTTACACTATTGTTCTGGTCTTATTTAGACTTTGGTGTCACGCTGCAACTGTTGTCACTTCTAAGTTTAGCTGAAGAGGGCAGCACCGAGGAGAAGAAGGGAGGGCAGGAGGAGGTCGGAGGGGAGCGAGGGATGCAGGAGGGATGTTGAAATGGATGCAAATGGAGGATGGAAAGAATGCAGATTGAGATGGAGATGCTGTGGAAGGCAGCCAATGCCGAGTAAGAAGGGAAATGATGAGGTAGAAGCTGATGGCGCCTCTTTGGACCACAGAGCCATGACTTTACCTCCCACACACTCCTAATGTCATTTGGTATTGCTGCAATTTCACATAGAGAAAGAGAGTCCAAAGTGCCAAAGATACAGTGTAACCAAACCCTCTTATGTTAACAACTCCTCTAGTAAGGCATCAACAACTCCTCTACGTTGACCTACTCATCTAGTAAGGAATCAACAACTCCTCTACGTTGACCAACTCATCAAGTCCCGGTTCTTATGACTAAAATGTGCCCGCTACTGTCAACATGAAAGACTGCTTTTGTCGACATTACATTTAAAACTGAAAGTGATCAGTTTTATGAAATATTGCTTGTTGAGGTGGCAACTTGTCCAGAGTGCACCCCGCCTTTCGCCCGATTGTAGCTGAGATAGGCTCCAGCGCCGCCCGCGACCTCGAAGGGAATAGGCAGTAGTAAATGGATGGATGGATGGATGGTCGTTTATGTCAACAACCCGTGTATGTTGACCAGCACATTAAGTTCCAGTTATTATCTCTAAAAAGTGCCTGCTTTTGTCAACATACATGAAAGACTGCTTTTGTTGACATGAAATTTGAGACCCAAACTGATCAGTTCTAAAAAAAATAATCTACCGTTTATGTCAACAATCCGTCTACATTGACAAACGTATCAAATCCCGGTTCTTATCACTAAAAAAAGCCAGTTTCTGTCAACATACATGAAAGACTGCTTTTGTCGACGTTACATTTAAGATAAATTGAACTGGAAATCTCACGTAAAAAATATACAACATAAAGTTGCAAGAAACACGTCAATAATGAATAAAGCAAAACATGTTCTAGACCAAAAATCCCTTCATATTCTCTACTGCTCACTAGTGTTACCATATCTGAGCTACTGTGTAGAAATATGGGGAAATAATTACAAAAGTACACTTCATTCATTAACGGTGTTACAAAAAAGATCAGTTAGAATAATACATAATGTTGGATATAGAGAACATACAAACCCTTTATTTATTGAATCAAAAATACTGAAATTCCATGACATAGTGAATTTGCAAACAGCTAAAATTATGCACAAAGCAAACTATAACCTGCTACCCAAGAATATACAACAATTCTTCTCAAAAAAAGAGAAATATAATCTTAGAGAAAAACGTAATTTAAAACATTTGTTTGCACGTACAACACTTAAGACCTTCAGTATATCAGTATGTGGAATTAAATTATGGAATGGATTAAGCAAAGCAATCAAACAATGTACTAATATGATACACTTCAAGAAACTCTTCAAACTTAAAGTGTTTACAAAGTACAAAGAAGAAGAACCATGACAAACATTCTCAATTTATTTCATCCATCCATTCATTCATTCTTAAAGTAATCTTACTTATCTCATCATATGAAATATGACTTACTTCACCAATTATTATTATTAAATTCTTACTATTATTTATTTATTTAATTTTATTGTGATTACTTATGGAGTTTATTGTGAAAAAATTGTGAACAGGAAGTGAACTAAAAGTTTTGCAACTGTTATGTAAAGAAAAGGGGTAGGATTAAATAAGCTCTGCTTCTTCCTACTCCTTTTCGAACATGTTGAAAAGAGAAACTGGAAATTGTGATGTATCATGTTGTATGCTTGCATGTTCCAAATAAACTCAAACTCAAAGACTGAAAGTGATCAGTTTTATGAAATATTGGTCGTTTATGTCAACAACCCAACCAGCACATCCTGTTCAGTGTTTCCCACACATTCATTTATTTGTGGCGGCCCGCCATGGAAGAATTACGTCCGCCACAAATAAAAAAAAAATTAAAAAAATTAAAAAATAAATTTTTTTTTTTTTTTTTTGTCCTGTCCAGCTTCTCAGGCAAATCATATAGTTGATGTAGATTCCCATATAGGCTGTTCAGATTTACTTTACAAAAGAGAAGAGTAGGATACTTCTCTTGTTGCCTTATTTGTATTTGACCACTACTGTTTTCTGTTTATTTGTTACTGACTGTGGCAGGACACCTCTGCCTCTGTTTCACTTTATGTTGCTGGTAAATAATATGGCTGTAGTAGTAGGCTAAAGTTAAATTATTTAGTGTGCACTAATTAAAGGGGCAGAGCTTTAAGAGAAATTTTAGCTTTTATATTTTATAAGATATATTTTTTGTAAGAACCACAATTAATAAATATATTTCAGTGAATAACTTATTGTTCAAATCTGTATATAAATATGTACATAAAGTGTTGTAATTATATTGTAAAATGGATGGATGGATGGATGGATGGATGGATGGATGGACGTTTAAAACAAAACTGTTATTATTCATTAGTAAGTATACATTTTTTGAGCCTTTTTAGAGAAAATCATATCATTGTAGTAAATTATGCAAATTACTCGATGATGTCATGGTGACCACGCCCATAGCCACGCCCCCACCGCTACAGGTATCTTGGCAGTTTATGGGAAACACTGAAGTTCCAGTTATTATCTCTAAAAAGTGCCCGCTTTTACAGTACAACAATAACTCACTGTACGCTGGCATTGATCAGGCATCACTCCGCCGTTTGCAGCTTGTGCAAAACGCGGCTGCCCGTCTCCTCACTAGTACCAAAAAACGCGAGCACATCACCCCAGTGCTGGCCTCACTCCACTGGCTCCCTGTCCGTCACCGCATTGATTTTAAATTACTTTTAATTGTTTTTAAATCCCTAAATGGTCTGGCCCCACAATACTTGACCGAGCTGCTGCATCACCATACCTCGTCTAGAGCCTTGAGGTCAGCTGACCAAATGCTTTTGGCGGTCCCCAGATCCAGGCTAAAGACCAGAGGGGACAGAGCCTTTTCCGTTGCCGCCCCTAAACTCTGGAACAGCCTTCCCCTCCACATTAGGTCAGCCCGGAGCCTGGGGGTCTTCAAAACCCTCCTTAAAACCTACCTCTTCTCGCTGGCCTTTGACCCGAGCTGAGTCCGCCCACTAGGCCACCATTTCTAGTCACCCCCCCCCTCCCACCCCTTCGCTTTAGTTGTATTTTTCAATTTGTAGCACTTTTATTATTATTATTATTTTTTTTTTCTGCAAATTTTTTTTTAAAACTTTTTATTCGACCCCTTTTACCGTATTGCATTTGCATTGTCTTGTTTAGCACACTCATTGTTTATGTTCTTTGTTTGTTTGTTTTTTGTTTTGCTTAGTTGTTGTTTTTTTTGTTGTTGGTTTTTTTTTGTTTGTTTTTTGTTTGCTCCATGCTTTTTTAACCTGTAAAGCACTTTGGTGCAACCTAAACAGTTGTTGAAAATGTGCTATATAAATAAAGTTGACTTGACTTGACTTGACATTATATTTAAGACTGCTTTTGTCGACATGCAATTCGAGGAGACCGCAGGTGATCATTTCAAGTAAAAAAACGGACCCGTTTATGTCGACAATCTGCCTACATTGACAAACTTATCAAGTCTCAGTCCGTTCTTGCAACTATAAAGTGAGCGCTGATGTCGATAGATATGAAACACTCATGTTGTCGACATGAAATTTAAAACCCAAAGTGATCAGTTCTAAAAAAAAATAATCATAATAAAAGATCTACCGTTTATGTCAACAATCTGTCTACATTGAAAAACGTATCAAATCCCGGTTCTCATCACTAAAAAGTGCCCGTTTCTGTCAACATACTGTACATAAAAGACTGCTTTTGTCGACATTAAATTTAAGACTGAAAGTGATCAGTTTTATGAAATGTTGCTCGTTTATGTCAACAACCCATCTCTGTTGACCAGCACATCAAGTTCCAGTTATTATCTCGAAAAAGTGCCCGCTTTTGTCAACATACATGAAGGACTGCTTTTGTCGATGTGCAATTCGAGACCGCAAGTGATCATTTCAAGTAAAAAACGGACGCGTTTATGTCGACAATCTGCCTACTTTGACCAATTTATCAAGTCTCGGTCCGTTCTTCCAACTATAGTGACCGCTGATGTCGACATATATGAAACACTCATGTTGTCGACATAAAATTTGAAACCCCAAGTGATCAGTTCTAAAAAAAAAATAAAAAAATCCCGGTTCTTATCACTAAAAAGTTTCCGTATCTGTCAACATACATGAAAAACTGCTTTTGGCCACATGAAATTGAGACTGAAAGTAATCAGTTCTATAAAAAAATTAAAAGGTCCCGTTTATGTCGAAAACTCATATGTTGACCAACATATCACATCTCAATTCCTATCACTAAAAAGTGCCTACTTATGTCAACATGCACAAAGGACTGATTTGTCAACATGAAATCCGAGACCGAAAGTGATAATTTCTTCGAAAAAGCGATCTGCCTACTTTGACAAACTCATCAAGTCTCGGTTTTTCCAAATAAAAAGTGCCCGTTAATGTCGACATACACGAAAAACTGATTTTTTTCGACATGAAATTTGAGTTCTAAAAAGAATACAAAAATCTCCTGTTAATGTTAACAATATACCTATTTTGAACATTACCACCCTGTCGACATACAAGAAAAACTCTGTCAACATGAAATTAGACAACCAAAAAGAGTAATTTCTAAGAAAAAAAAGATTCTGTTTATGTCAACAACCCATCTACTTTAACCAACTCAAAAGTCTATGTTGATATCACAAAAAAGTGCCTGCTGAAATTTGAGACTAATAGTGATAATTTCAATGAAAAAATGGTCCCGTTTGTCAACTACCCGCCTGCGTTGACAGATTCTTTAAGTCCTAGTCCAGTCAAGCCCCAGTCCTATCAATAAAAAGTGCCAGTGCATGTCGAGATACATGATAAACTGCTTTTGTCGCTTTAAAATTTGAGATAAAAAGTGATCATTGCTATGAAAAATGGCTGCCGTTCATGTCGACAACCCACCTACGTTGACCAACTCATCAAGTACCAGTCAGTGAAGTCCTGGTTTTTATTACTAAAAAGTGCCAGTGCATGTCAACATACAGTTCATGAAAAACTGTTTTTGTCAACCTAAAAATATAGAGATCCTAAGTGATCATTTCTACAAGAAAACAATCCTGTTTATGTTGTAGGAGACAGAATTGGGGGTTTTAGGTATGTGTGGTGGTGTGTCTGCTGGGATGAGGGAGTTACTAGTTACAGGAGCATGGGTGTGGCTATCACTTGACAGGAAGTATTTAGGGACGTACATTCACTAGTGTCAATTGAGGAAATAGGAAACGGGAGAGGCCAGTTTGGGATGCCTTATTTTTTCTTTAACGCTTTATTATAAGCTTAATTTTTTGCCCAAACACTTAATTTTGTACCAATATTGCAATTTTACTCCTGTGACAAATTAAATCCACAGTCAAGCGCAGCAATTAAACATGAAACCCATCCCTACCTCTTAGCGTCCGCAAGGAAATGGGGCTTCAACAACATTGACATGTCTACATGCAAGAGGATCCCCTGCTGGCCTCACTATGGACTGGACTCTCACATTATTAACTGTATCCACTCGACATCCATTGCACCGGTCACTCAAGGGGGGAACCCCACATCTGCGGTACCTTCCAAGGTTTCTCGTTCCCTGATGTGGAATCTGAGCCGAGGATGTCGTTGTGGCTTGTGCAGCCCTTTGAGACATTTGTGATTAAGGGCTATATAAGTAAACTTTGATTGATTGATTATTACTAAAAAAGTGCCAGCCTACGTCGACATACAAAACAGACTGTTTTTGTCAACATGAAATTCCAGACAAAAGGTAATAATTTCGATGAAAAAACGGTCGCGTTTATGTCGACAACTAGTCTACGTTGACAAACTCGTCAAATCCCGGTCCACTCAAGTCTTGGTACTTATTTAAAAAAGTACCACATACATAAAACATGTCTACATGTTTACATAAAATTTGAGAGAAAAACTGATCATATCTACAAAAAACGCTCCCTTTTATGTCGACGACCCATTTATGTTACCAACTCGTCAAGACCTACTAAAAACTCTGAGCCTATGTCAACATACATGATAGACTGTTTTCATCAACATTACATTTTAAATCAAAAACCTGTTACGTTTATGTCGACAACTAGTCTACGCATTTTTGTTGTAAATTGTGAGGTGTGTCTGTTAAAATCATGGTTGTTTTTACAAATGATGACAGATGTGAACAAGAGCATGTATTGTCTTTGTGTGATGATGTAAATGAGGTGTGGTTGTATTGTATATTAAGTATGTGTCCATGAAAGGGCATTTTATGACTTTTCTTAATTTAATTACATGCTATAGTTTGATTTTATTGTCATAATTTTATTGCATGATTTTGGTATCCCTTTAATTTAGGTAGCCAGGGACTGTAGATGGAAATTAGCTATTTAGCTATAATCTGGTACAGAACATATCTGTCTTTGAGCTTAATGTTTCTGTGCATTGTCCCTTCAAATAAAGACTAAACTAAACATTGACAAACTCATTAAGTCTCTTTTCCTATCACTAAAATGTGCCCACTCATGTCAACATACATGACAAACTGCTTTGGTCAACATGAAATTGGAGATCAGGGGCCGTACTTATCAAGCTTCTTAGAGCGCCATTTTACATTTAAATCCTCAGAATTTGCGAAATTTAGTCCTACTCAAAAACTTAAGAATAAAAGCTTTTTATCAACGTTCTTAAGTCTAAGAATCACTCCTACTCTCCATGATATTTAAGAGACCTTCAGAGGTGTCTTAAGTTGCCAGCAGGGGATGGCACTGAGGCGAGAGAGACGTGCGCGTACGTTCAGGGAGCGGAACGATGTCCTGGATTTGTTTGATGACGAGCAGCTGATCAAACGGTATCGTTTAGACAGAGCGGGTATTATTTTTGTCACAGATTTAATACTTTTCGATTCCTTGTTGATTTCTGCATGTGTCTGCAGTGGGCTAGTATATATAGAGCCACCCACACCAGTTTCAAATTAGTTGCCTAATTAATGAATTGGAAAGAAAATGTTATGACAGTAGCGTATGTGTGTGGCCGTGAGGTGAGTGACGTCAGTGAGTGTGTGGGCGAGAGAAGAGAGGGAGCGGTAGCGTGAGTGCCGGCGGGGACTAGTTTGTTTTGTATTATTTTGTAGTTTATTGTCAAAATATACACTCCCATTGTCCACTTAAATATTTGCAAGATATTTCTTTATTCTTAGACAACGGATTCCCTTCCGTGATTGGTCATTTCTATGGACACAGAAATGACGTCACCTAAAATTCCGTTTACGGCACATAGTAATGTCGTAATTCAGCTCTGAGTGTGACACTTAAGATTCAGTCCTACACTTCGCTGAAAGTGTGAGTAAGACGCTTGATAACTAACTTTTAAGTGCAGCTTTCAGCGAAGAATTTATTTACTCTTAAGTCAACTCTTAGCAGACTTCTTAGGAGTAATTCTAAGAAGCTTGATAAGTACGGCCCCAGTTCTATGAAAAATTGGTCCCCTTTATATTGACCAATGACCACCCATTTACCACGTTGACCAACTCATTCAACCTTGGTTATCACCTAGAAAAGTGCCCACTAATGTCTACAAACATGAAAAAATTATTTTGTCGACATGAAATTCAACACCAAAACGGATCAGTTACAATATATATATATATATAAACCTCAATAGCCCTGTGATGAGATGGCGACTTGTCCAGGGTGTACCTTGCCTTCCGCCCGAGTGCAGCTGGGATACGCTCCAGCTCCAGTACTATGAATTGATTTACGTGGAGCCCGACTTAAACAAGTTGAAAAACTTATTCGGGTGTTACCATTTAGTGGTCAATTGTACAGAATATGTACTGTACTGTGCAATCTACTAATAAAAGTTTCAATCAATCAAAAAAAAAGAACCTGCGACTCCGAGAGGGACAAGCGGTAGGAAATGGATGGATGGATATACATATCAATAATATGTCAACAACCTGTCTATGTTGACCAACTCATCAGGTCTCGGTTCTTCTGTTTTTAAATGTTGCAAGTGGATAAACGCTTATTTAGTGAAATAAAAAAACATGTAAAACTGTATCAATATACATAAATTAAACATGCATCAATTACCGATTTGTAATCTAATCGTAGCTCCTGAATCATAATTGAATCGTTAGGTGCCCAAAGATACCCACCCACACATACGCAAACACGCACACAAATACTAAATACAAACACACACATACACACGTAAACACTTATATGAACTAATGAATGCATGAGTACAGAGGAGACATGTGAGTAAACACTATCACAGGAGCCATCTGCACCAGGAGGCCATCAGACCATGGCCACCAGCACGCTGATACAAAGCGCCCCCACAGCATGGCCAATAACCCCTGATGCTGAGGGCTCCCTCTAAGGAACGCTGGAAAGTAAAAAATTATAAAACATGTAAAATAGTAAGAACCATGAGTAGAAAAAGGATCAAATATATGTAAGACGCATGAAAATAAACAAAATGATAAATAAAAATAATATACAGTAAATATATAATAAATGAATATAACTAAATAAAATCTTGCATAACTAATAAGACAAAAAGTAAAGTACGAATGACTTCAATATAATTAATAAATATTAGGTAAAAGCCAAATCAAAAAGGTGGGTCTTAAGCCTGCTTTTAAAAACATGAACGTTCTCCACAGTCCTGAGGTCCTCATGCAAGCTGCTCCATAGACGGGGGCCATAATAGTGGAAAGATGCCATCCAGTGACTTTGTGTCCTGACTTTTGGAATAATTAATGAGATGAGTGCCAAAGGATCTCAGGGTGCGCAAAGGTTCATCTGAAAGAAGGCCCAATATCATAAAAACATTTACAAACTATAAAAACAACCTTAAAATTGATCCTGAAACACACGGGGATCCTATACAGAGATTTTAAAACAGGTGTAACGTGAACCCACCTTCTGGTCTTCATCAGGACACGTGCCGCTGAATCTTGGAATAGTTATAAAGGTGCAATAACTTTTTAAAGAAGACCAGAAAGCAGGGTGTTACAATAATCTATTCGACTTGTAATAACTTGTGTTGCCCTGAGAGAGAATTGGGCGAACTCTGGCTATATTCTTAAGATGATAAAAAACTATTTTTGTTATATTTTTAAATATGTGGTATGAAACTAAGTTCAGAGTCGAAAACGACGCCCAGATTTTTCCCTTATAGTGATGGAGTTAAAGACAATGATTGTACTGTTGATATGCGTTTCTCTCTCAAAGCCTCAGGGCCAATGACTAAAACTTCAGTCTTGTCCTGGTTAAGCCATACTTGCCAACCCTCCCGGATTTTCCGGGAGACTCACGAAATTCAGCGCCTCTCCCGAAAACCTCCCGGGACAAATTTTCTCCCGAAAATCTCCCGAAATTCAGGCGGAGCTGGAGGCCACGCCCCCTCCAGCTCCATGCGGACCTGAGTGAGGACAGCCTGTTTTCACGTCCGCTTTCCCACAATATAAACAGCGTGCCTGCCCAATCACGTTATAACTGTAAAATGATCGAGGTCGAGTTCTTGGTTTCTTATGTGGGTTTATTCTTAGGCAGTTTCATTAACGTCCTCCCAGCGCGGTAACAACACACAACAACAGCAGTCACGTTTTCGTCTACCGTAAAGCAGTTTGTCTGCCGTAAACAGCAATGTTGTGACACTCTTAAACAGGGCAATACTGCCATCTACTGTACATATGTGACAATAACATCTACGGCTTTTAGAGAGTGCACAACTGCGCACACAACAAGGAGACGAAGCAGAAGAACGAGGAAGATACAGCCGTGGCGACGCCGACGACGAGTAAGATGAAGAAATACGCTTGTAAGTTCCAATCCGCAGCTGCGATTGGACCTGGATAGCCTCCGGGAAGAAGTAGTGGACTACCAAGTGCTTGGCAGTGAAGATCTTCCTCAGGAAGCAAAGATTGACCGGTTTTGGGCCATGCTAGGGAGAGATGGAAGATTCCAGACTCTAGTGCATTTGAAGAAAGCGATTTTGTGCGTGCCACACAGCAATGCATCATCAGAGAGGGTGTTCAGCATGGTTAGAAAAATAGTGACAGGGAATAGAACAAGGATGGACAATTCAACCCTTAAAGGCCTACTGAAACCCACTACTACCGACCACGCAGTCTGATAGTTTATATCTGTATATCAATGATGAAATCTTAACATTGAAACACATGCCAATACGGCCGGGTTAACTTATAAAGTGCAATTTTAAAATTACCGCCACACTTCCGGTTGAAAAACTCCTTTGGATATGATTTATGTGCGTGACGTCACAAAATCCACAGAAGTGGTTGCACCCCATCTGACCAGATATAAAAACCTCTTGTTTTCTTCGACAAAATTCCACAGTATTCTGGACATCTGTGTTGGTGAATCTTTTGCAATTTGTTTAATGAACAATGGAGGCTGCAAAGAAGAATGTTGTAGGTGGGATCGATCGATGTATTAGCGGCTAAGTACAATACTTACAGCAACACAACAAGGACTACTTACTACGCCTTGCCGCCAAACCCACGGATGAAGTCCTTCGTCGCGCCGTCAATCGCTGGAACGCAGGTGAGCACGGCTGTTGATGGGAAGATGAGGGCTGGCTGGCGTAGGTGGAGCGCTAATGTTTTTATCATAGTTCTGTGAGGTCCGGTTGCTAAGTTGCTAAATTAGCCTTAGCGTCGTTAGCAACAGCATTGTTAAGCCTTACCAGGCTGATAATTTTTAACCGTGTAGTTACATGCACATGGTTTAATAGTATTGTTGATCTTCTGTCTATCCTTCCAGTCAGGGGTTTATTTATTTTGTTTCTATCTGCATTTGAGAACGATGCTATCACGTTAGCTCAGTAGCTAAGTGTGTCACCGATGTATTGTCGTGGAGATAAAAGTCACTTTAAATGTCCATATCTCTCATTTTCAAGAGTGAAGTGAAGTGAAGTGAATTACATTTATATAGCGCTTTTTCTCAAGTGACTCAAAGCGCTTTACATAGTGAAACCCAATATCTAAGTAACATTCAAACCAGTGTGGGTGGCACTGGGAGCAGGTGGGTAAAGTGTCTTGCCCAAGGACACAACGGCAGTGACTAGGATGGCGGAAGCGGGGATCGAACCTGCAACCCTCGAGTTGCTGGCACGGCCGCTCTACCAACCGAGCTATACCGTCCCAAGAGGATATAGTATCCGAGGTGGTTTAAAATACAAATCCGTGATCCACAATAGAAAAAGGAGAGAGTGTGGAATCCAATGAGACCTTGTACCTAAGTTACGGTCAGAGCGAAAAAAGATACTTTCATCACTGCCTCTCTAGTCCTTCACTGTAACGTTCCTCGAATCTTTCATCCTCGCTCAAATTAATGGGGTAATCGTCGCTTTGTCGCTCCGAATCTCTCGCTCCATTGTAAACAACGGGGAATTGTGAGGAATACTAGCTTCTGTGACGTCACGCTACTTCCGGTACAGGCAAGGCTTTTTTTTATCAGCTAGCAAAAGTTGCGAACTTTATCGTCGATTTTCTCTACTAAATCCTTTCAGCAAAAATATGGCAATATCGCGAAATGATCAAGTATGACACATAAAATGGATCTGCTATTCCCGTTTAAATAAATAAAAATCATTTCAGTAGGCCTTTAACTCAACAATGAGTAGATGAGTCTTATGTGTGTGTAAATAAATGAACACTGAAATTCAAGTATTTATTTTATTTATATATACATACTATATAATAAAATACACACATATATATATATATATATATATATATATATATATATATATAGCTAGAATTCACTGAAAGTCAAGTATTTATTTTATATATATATATATATATATATATATATATATATATATATATATATATATATATATATGAAACACTTGACTTGGTGAATTCTAGCTGTAAATATACTCCTCCCCTCTTAACCACGCCCCCCACCCCCAACCGCCCCCCCCCCCGCCCCCGCCCCCCACCAACACCTCCCGAAATCGGAGGTCTCAAGGTTGGCAAGTATGGGTTAAGCTGTAAAAAGTTATCTGCCATCCAGGATTTAAAAGTACCCAGTGATGTCGACACACATGATAGACTGGATTTGTCGACATGAAATTTGAGACCCAAAGTGATCAATTCGAAGAAAAGACAAGTCCCAGTCCACTTAAGTCCCATTTTGGCATTGAAATATGCTATGAGTTGATGGAGTCTGATTTTCAATTTCACTGCAGTTCCAACAATCCGAGACAGCAGAGGAGTAAACGAGCCATCAATCACAGAACTAAAGGAGTCCAAAGACGCAATCGGACAGGATCGAAGGAGACAAGGCGAGAGCAGCAGATTAGCCCAGCTGTCTGTTCATAAAGCGGCCGAGGGCTGAGGCGCTAAGCCTTCCAGTGAAAGCACAGCTTAGGCGGAAGGACACAGGCCAGCGGACCCCACTCGGCCCAACGGTGGCCTACAACGCGGAGCACGAGCCAAAGCAAAGACGCGTGGATAAACAGAGCGAGATGAGGCTCTGCGCCTGAAAAGCCCACCGAGCTAAGATGTAGGCGTGCAGGCCGGCAGGCGTCAAACCCCCCCCCCACCCATCCCTCAGCTGGGAGTGGAGACACAGGGACTAGACTTGAGGCTGATGACGGGATGAAAATGTCTCTGTCCAGTCAGGGATGGGGGGGGCTCATCTGTAAGGAAGTGGATTTAGTGTACGTCGCCTGGGCTCAGCTCAAAGGAATATCAGGGCTAAATTACCGCCAAACACAAACACACAACAAGCATTCCTCTCCGGAGCCGTGCCCCGCTGCTGACCCCCTAGTTAGTGCAGCACACCGCCGACGGAGTGTGATGACAAGGTCATGAATACGAGGTGATGAGGGCCCGGTTCACTACAACCGCAAGGCCGAGAGCGGCAGAGGTCTTTAACCACGCTGGATTTCACACACAAGCCCCGTGCGCGACCTCCCCGGCAGAGAGGCATTAGCAGCTGCTGCTTTATGAGCTTCCCGATGTGACAATGCCCCGCGTATCCATCAACAGTGCGCCTGTAAATTATACACACGGCGTCTTTCGGGGGTGTAAAAACGGAGCGCTTACAACGCCGGAGAAAGACGCCACCGTACGGATCGTTGATAAAAATAAGCAATATCTAATGCTATCCAAATGTGTAATCTGACTTTGACGTGAGCATAAACTCAAAGCTTTCATGTACAGGCGTCGTCACTGTTTAGACACTCACATGTATTTTTACTGCTAGTTTACGATGATGGATAAGGTTAATATTTGTGTCGGATCAACTGGTCTGCAAATAAAGTGGGAGAAGCAATAACTTTACACTCACTTTGTACATGTGAACTACGTTTGCATACTGTGATGCTATCATGAGCTTTTGAAAATGAGCTATTAAACTATTACAGTAGTACCTCAACTTACGTGCTTAAGTGGTCCTGGGACACTGAAAATCTCTCTCTCCTATTGAATTGGTATCAATTTAATCAGTGCTACAACACAATTTTAACATGTAACATGCCTTTAAAAAAAAACAAAAAAAACTTTTAGATAATAAATATTGTATAAACAATACAATACAATTCACTACTAACAACTACAGTAATTTTATGAAGTAATGCAATAATAATTTACCTTCCAGCATTTACCTTGTAGAGTGGACTTTCTACGGTATCTCCTTGCAGCTGTTGCTCCGTCAAACACACCATCAGCAGCTTTTCCACATTTCTGTCAATGAGATATTATTTAAAAACTTTTTGGCTGGTGTTTAAATCATTCTGCTACAGTATGGTGCAGACAAGCAGTGATACGCTCAAATTGCCTCCCACGCTCAATGATTTCTTTCTTTAGTTCAATGTATATCATCTACTTGTTCACGCTCACTTTTTTTTTTTCCCAGCGTTGGAAAACAAAGTTATGTCAATCTTTAGCTATAAAATAATGTCAGCGAGCAAGACAAGATGTTTTGGGCGGATCTTACGGGGTTCATTGTGACATTCACTACATAAACTAATGGCGTGGACGCTTGTAACTAGGGATGTCCGATAATGGCTTTTTGCCAATATCCGATATTCTGATATTGTCCAACTCTTTAATTACCGATACCGATATCAACCGATACTGATATATATATATATATATATATATATATACAGTCGTGGAGTTAACACATTATTATGCCTAATTTGGACAACCAGGTATGGTGAAGGTCCTTTTTTTAAAAATGAATAAAATAAAATAAGATAAATAAATTAAAAACATTTTCTTGAATAAAAAAGAAAGTAAAACAATATAAAAACAGTTACATAGAAACTAGTAATTAATGAAAATGAGTAAAATGAACTGTTAAAGGTTAGTACTATTAGTGGACCAGCAGCACGCACAATCATGTGTGCTTACGGACTGTATCCCTTGCAGACTGTATTGATATATATTGATATATAATGTAGGAAGCACAATATTAATAACAGAAAGAAACAACCCTTTTGTGTGAATGAGTGTGAATGAGTGTAAATGGGGGAGGGAGGTTTTTTGGGTTGGTGCACCAATTGTAAGTGTATCCTGTGTTTTTTATGTTGATTTAATTAAAAAAATAATAATAATAATAATTAAAAAAATAAAACCGATACCAATGATAAAAAAAACAATACCGATATTTTCCGATATTACATTTTAAAGCATTTATCGGCAGGCCGATATTATCTGACATCTCTCCTTGTAACTCAAATTTTAGCTTGCAACTTCAATCATGATAATTAGCTGACAGACAGAACTTCTCAAAACACTTAAGTTGGGGCACTCCTAAGTTAAAAACCACCCTATCCATCCATCCATTTTCTACCGCTTATTCCCTTCGGGGTCGCGGGGGGCGCTGGAGCCTATCTCAGCTACAATCGGGCGGAAGGCGGGGTACACCCTGGACAAGTCGCCACCTCATCGCAGGGCCAACACAGATAGACAGACAACATTCACACTCACATTCACACACTAGGGCCAATTTAGTGTTGCCAATCAACCTATCCCCAGGTGCGTGTCTTTGGAGGTGGGAGGAAGCCCTAATAGTAAAATAATATTTTTTTTAATATCTTTTAGCATTAGTTGACATTGTGCAGCCTCTAGGCTACAGCAGAGGTGTCCAAACTGTATCCCAGCAGAAACGATACCATATACGGAGAGACATTTGCTGACGTCACACTTGGAAAAAACGACACAAATTGGGCAAATTCCAAAAGTCTTGTTTGGAAAAAGTATGAAGGAAAGCCAGATTATTTTATAAATATCTGCGACATACCTCCATGGTTTAATTTCACATTTTCGGGACCCAAATACATAAAAACAGGTACCAATAGGTAAGACATGTTTTATTTATATGAGCAGAGAAAGGTGAGAACATCTGCAACTATAGTCCATTATCGTGCCTGTTCAGTGTATAACGTGACAGTGACTCACTGACAGTTACTGTATTGGACCAATAAATACTCATTTTAGTCAGGGCTCGACTTTAACCGCGGCAATTGTGGCAAGTGCCGCAACCGCCCTCGTCTTTCGCCGTGATGCCCAAAAAATTGACCAACATTTGCTGCAAGAACATGCCGTGACCGCCCTTGACTTTTTACTTGTTAATGGACAAGGGATGTAACGGTAAACGGCATAATGATAATTTGCGGTAAAATTCCCGACACTTGGTTTAACGTCATTTTCCCTCGCTTCCCGCCGTGCGTTTAAGAGCGCACTGCTGTGTTTAGATGGAGACAGGTGTGGACAATATTGGAGACAGACACAATTGTCCCCACACATGGAAGTATACAGCGAAGGAGAAAACTATTTGATGTTTTGCAGCAGGCGATGTGTCATAAATAGGGATGTCCGATAATATATTATCGGCCGATAAATGCTTTAAAATGTAATATCGGAAATTATCGGTATCAGTTTCAAAATTATCGGTATCGGTTTCAAAAAGTAAAATGTATGACTTTTTAAAACGCTGCTGTGTGTACACGGACGTAGGGAGAAGTACAGAGCGCCAATAAACCTTAAAGGCCGGTCCAGTCACATAATATCTGCGGCTTTTCACACACACACACAAGTGAATGCAATGCATACTTGGTCAACAGCCATACAGGTCACACTGAGGGTGGACGTATAAACAACTTTAACACTGTTACAAATACGCGCCACACTGTGAACCCACACCAAACAAGAATGACAAACACATTTCGGGAGAACATCCGCACCGTAACACAACAGAACAAATACCCAGAACCCCTTGCAGCACTAACTCTTCCGGGATGCTACAATATACACCCCCCCCCCCGCCCCAAACCTCAACCCCACCTCTCCAACCCCGCCCACCTCAACCTCCTCATGCATGTCCCAAATTCCAAGCTGCTGTTTTGAGGCATGTTAAAAAAAATAATGCACTTTGTGACTTCAATAATAAATATGGCAGTGCCATGTTGGCATTTTTTTCCATAGCTTGAGTTGATTTATTTTGGAAAACCTTGTTACATTGTTTAATGCATCCAGCGGGGCATCACAACAAAATTAGGCATAATAATGTGTTAATTCCATGACTGTATATATCGTATCGGTTGATATCGGAATCGGTAATTAAGAGTTGGACAATATCGGAAATCGGCAAAAAAGCCATTATCGGACATCTCTAGTCGTAAACGTTGTCACAACTTGTTTATAAAGTCCTTAGTTTGTAGACTGGGATGTTCACTCCTTTATTTAACTGCAAACTGTATCAGTGTTCAAATAACATCAATACTAGCTAAATGTTTTGTCATCTCATCGAATTGAACCCAGGCTGTGAAGATTGTGTATTCGATGTGAAAGGTATCACTCCGGGGTTTTTTTTTTGTTGGCCAAACTGTTGTACTGAATCACTGGGGAGGCGTTGGAGAAGAACAAAGCTTGTTTATTAGACTTCATCTTCATTAGCCAAACTGCTTCGTGTTTTATTTTGATATCAAAGAGTAAACACCAGATTTTTTTTTATGTTAATTGTGTTTTTTTCATGTCACAAAGGTGTTGCTTTAAAAAACATTCATGTGACACATCATTTTGTTAATGTTTTATTTCTGCTCTTAATGGATCTGTCCCAATGCATCATCTACGTTTACATATAAATGTACATAACTAAAAAAAATGTATTATAAAAAAAACTCCCTCTATGAAAATGTAAAAATAAAGATAAAGGCATCATGTAATGACAAAAAGCTGACAAGTTGATGTTATTAAAGAATAAAACAAACTAATATTTGTCTTTAAATATATGGATAACGTTTATACATAGTCTCTTTATTAGACATTACAAATGACATGATGGTATTACGTTCACACCCCAACACTGCTTTACCTAACAATCAGTAATCATGAGTTCAATATTGATAACAATAATCTTAATTCTCAATTTGTCTTTCATCTGACCACAGAACTTTCCTCCAGAAGGTCTTATCTTTGTCCATGTGATGTCAGATGAAACAAAAATGGAGCTGTTTGGCCACAATACCCAACAATATGTTTGGAGGAGAAAAGGTGAGGCCTTTAATCCCAGGAACACCATGCCTACCGTCAAGCATGGTGGTGGTAGTATTATGCTCTGGGCCTGTTTTGCTGCCAATGGAACTGGTGCTTTACAGAGAGTAAACGGGACAATGAAAAAGGAGGATTACCTCCAAATTCTTCAGGACAAGCTAAAATCATCAGCCCGGAGGTTGGGTCTTGGGCGCAGTTGGGTGGTCCAACAGGACCCCAAACACACCTCAAAAGTGGTAAAGGAATCAGGCTAGAATGAAGGTTTTAGAATGGCCTTCCCAAAGTCCTGACTTAAACGTGTGGACAATGCTGAAGAAACAAGTCCATGTCAGAAAAGCAACACATTTAGCTGAATTGCACCAATTTTGTGGTCAAAAATTCATGGTGAAGCTTGTGGATGGCTACCAAAAGTGCCTTATTGCAGGTAAACTTGCCAAGGGACATGTAAGCAAATATTAACATTGCTGTATGTATACTTTTGACCCAGCACATTTGCTCACATTTTCAGTAGAGCCATAATAAATTCATAAAAGTAGCAAACTTCATGAATGTTTTTTGTGACCAACAAGTATGTGCTCCAATCACTACATCACAAAAAAAAATAAGAGTTGTAGAAATGATTGTAAACTCAAGACAGCCATGACATGATGTTCTTTACAAGTGTACGTACACTTTTGACCACGACTGTATATAGTGAATTATTGTATTGGTTTTAATATCTTTAATGTACAAAATATCTAAGCGGCCCCCGCATCCTTCCATTTTTTTCCCCAGAGTATTTGAACATAGCTGGCAAACTTTTAGACACTAATGGTCCAAAGTAAAAAGATGAATGTTGACTTCCAGGCTGCTTGTTATTAGAAGGGGGCTAACACCTGGAGCTAGCTCGCTAACGCATACAGCTAGCTTCTCACTAATGTTTCTCTCAAACTGGCCAAAATAAAGAGTTAAAATTGGACTTACATGCAAAAAAGAGTAGAATTAGAGTCGTCCTGCGCTGATATTCAATGAGTCACTTACGAAAATGAACTCGATTAATTGCCATGTTTGCGTGTGTTTGTTTTCCTCACCTGCAGTTTCCAATCAGTGTGCGAGAAGCCTCACTCTCTTCCTCGCTCTCCGCACCTGAGCGCCTTCATTCAATAGCAGAATTAAACGAACAGAGTGGAACTTCTTGTCTGTCATCCACAATCTTTGTGTCTGTGAGTGGAGGCAAGTCCCCCTGTTTCCGGTGTACGGAAAAACAGGAGTTTTGAAAAAATAAATGCTACCAGTTGTGTATATGTACACAACGTGTATACAGTATGTGTGTTTGTACAGTGAATGTATATGTACAGTATGTGTGTGTATATGTGTGTTTGTACAGTGAATGTATATGTACAGTATGTGTATATGTGTGTTTGTACAGTGAATGTATATGTACAGTATATGTATGTGTGTGTTTGTACAGTGAATGTATATGTACAGTATGTGTATATGTGTGTTTGTACAGTGAATGTATATGTACAGTATGTGTATATGTGTGTTTGTACAGTGAATGTATATGTACAGTATATGTATGTGTGTGTTTGTACAGTGAATGTATATGTACAGTATGTGTATATGTGTGTTTGTACAGTGAATGTATATGTACAGTATGTGTATATGTGTGTTTGTACAGTGAATGTATATGTACAGTATATGTATGTGTGTGTTTGTACAGTGAATGTATATGTACAGTATATGTATGTGTGTGTTTGTACAGTGAATGTATATGTGTAGTATGTGTATGTGTGTGTTTGTACAGTGAGTGTATATGTACAGTATGTGTATATGTATGTTTTTACAGTGAATGTATATGTACAGTATGTGTATACAGTATGTTTGTATAACGAATGTGCGTGTGGATGTACGAACTTTGAGTGTGTAAATATGTACTGTATTTTTTGTCATAGTCATTCTCATCGACGTCCCACTGGGTTGTGAGTTTTTCCTTGCCCTTATGTGGGCGCTGAACCGTGGATGTCGTTGTGGCTTGTGCAGCCCTTTGAGACACTTGTGGTGTAGGGCTATATAAATAAACATTGATTGATTGATTGACTTGAAGAAGTGATTCGTAAGAACTGGAATACTGCCTCATACTGAAAGCTTGTTGTACTACGTATGTTGAGGGGCAACACAACAATAAATGCTTTTAAATGATTACCCCTGTTAGAGTGTCAATAAAAAGTGATGTCACTGAATCAAAGGGTAAGTGTCGTTAGGATGGCAACTTGTGTGGAAGCAGGTCAGGCCTTGACTGTATCTATTTAATATCTCTGCCTTGTCTCTTGGTCTGTTTTCCATAACAGGTTTTCCTTGAGAACTAAATCTACTTTAGGATTTATTCTTTCTTATTATTTGTCATCATTGGAAATTATAATCCGTTCACCTAATCCTCCCTCCCTCCCTCCCTCCCTCAGATCATATTCATCAAGATCATCCTCTCTGACAAAGCAAGAACCCAGCACGCCAGGGAAGGTCTAAAGAGATCTGCCGGCGGAACAAGGGGGTTTCTTCCAAATCAAATCAGGTTCCTCTGATGTAATCAAGACGAGACGCCAAAGACGACGCAGTAATCTGCCGGCGGGACAGGCCTGCCTTGCTTGGACATTATTAAAAAATGAGGAAGAACACATCTTTAGATTGAAAGTAGCAGGGAAATGGAATTATAAACAAATCAGGGTGGAGGAAACTGGGGCAAGGTTGGATAAAGGCTTCAGATACATGAGGAGGGACAAATCTTCACAGTCGTGTTTATGTTGTGTGCATAATAAGGCAACATGCACGCGTACACAATACATCTACCCCTCAGAAGAAAAACACAAGATATTAAAAGACTGTACTGAACTACTACTTATCATTTGAACGTCTACTTACAATATTTGTCCACATGAGGGCGCGCTCTATCATTACTTCACTGAGTGACGTCATGTATCTCCTACAAAATATACAGGTGTTCATTTTCTTTCGCTCTATATCATATTATTATTTGTGTTTTATATATTCTTTAAAGCGTTGACCGTGTTTACTATTTATTATATTCCCCACATTCCACATGGTCAGGGTCTTTTTTGCTGCAAGACTTAAAAGAGCTAAAGCAGCTTGAGAAAAATAAAGAAAAACATTATTGTTTTTTTAAACTTAAGATAATTTCCGTTGCGTTTATAGGAATGTTCAATTGATTTTTTTTGTTTTGTTCTCACAACTCCAGAAAATATCCTTAAGAAAACACATTTTGGAGGGAAATAGTGGAAGACCCCAAATCAAGTTAAATTAAATTAAAATTAATTTAATTAAAGTAAATGTAATTAAATTAAATTAAATCAAATGTTGCACATTATATTATTTCATATTGAATGATCATGTGTAGTGTTGTATTGGTATTATTTTATAGCGTTATACTTCATTATTACAGGAATTGTTAATAGTTTTTAATTTGGCAAGGTCTTGACTGCAATTCTAGCTGTTCACCACCAGATGGCCTGTTTTTTCAAAACATGCTAAATTGATTCAGCATGTCCCCGAAAGGGACAAGCGGTAGGAAATGGATGGATGGAGTTTAACCGCTCGTTGAAGGAATCCAAAAAATATCCTTGAGAAAAAAAGATCTGTAAAATGTGGTATTGTACATTATATAATTTAATATTGTATCATTATATGAGGTTTTATTTTAAGTGTTGTTATATTTCATTATTATACGAATTGTTAATAATGTTTATTGTTGGTGGGGTTTTAATAGGGCTTGGTTTGATTTTGTATTATATTGCGGAGATAGGCTCCAGCAGCCCCCGCGACCCCCAAGCGGTAGAAAATGGATGCATTAATGAATATTTTTTTTAATTTTTTTTGCGTTGTTCTATTTCATCATTACAAGTATATGACTTGTTAGTAGGGTTTTTTTAATTGGTGGGGCTTTAATTGCAAATCAATTTTTTTCACCAATAGATGGCCTGTTTGTTTTTCTAAAGGCCCTTTGAAATAACTTGACATTAAATATTACACATTCAATAATATCATTTTTTTAGGTGTTATATTTATATATTTTTTTAGTGTTGTTCTATTTCATTATTATCCGAACAGTTAATAGTGTTTATTGTTGATGGGGTTTGAGTTGTTATTGTAGCTTTTGACCACTAGATGGCCTCAGTAGCTCACACATATATTATAATAAATTGGGATGCATAAAGTCGATTATACGCGCCACTAAATTAGGTGCATCGAATGAGATCCAAATCCAAAGCAAATGTTTCAGACATTTTTTTTTTTTTACTTTTTACAAGATGTAATTTAATATATAATATTTAATTTCTATATTTAATGCATTATTTGTTAAGCTAAATGTAAAAATCCACTGCTCGTTCGCTGTTGCACTAGTTTGAACCAAGTCAAACCAGTAAATTAATTTAGAGTTAATTTGTGTTTTTAAAGTCGTTTTGCTACTACAAAGGCATCAAAATGTTAGTCTGTAAAGCAACCACGGCAGCAATTTTCCAAAATAGAGAGGAAAAGACTTCCGGGGGTTGTGGCAGGTGGTGGTGGTCCCGCCCATCCGGGTCCTCCTCATTCATTACTGAGGAAGACGTCTGAGGAAGCAGGCAGGACCAGCAGGATGACGACCGCCATTGACGGGGTCGAGAGGTTTGACAGCGCCGGCAAAGGGCGAGGTCTCCGCGTAACGAGAGCCTTTAAAGTCGGAGAGCTGCTCTTCTCCAGCCCGGCCTACACCTACGTGCTGTCCGCCAGAGAGAAAGGAGGATACTGTGAGTTCTGCTTCAACAGGTACTAAAAAGTTGTATGTTGTGACGTCACAGGACGTCGGTTGTGAATTAAAATTCAGTAATGGCCGCAATACGTGTTTTTGCCCAAAATTAAGCATTTTATTTTATTTTTTATTTATTTTATTTTTATTGACATCTAGCGTCAGACATTCCTATCCATTAAATCATATTTACATACATCATATATCTGTTGTCTGCCCTAAATGTAAATAAAAAAAAGTTGTTTATATCCCAACGATGCCACCCCCCCCAAAAGAAAGAAACAGCAAGAAAACAAAATAAATCAAATAAAGAAAAAAGAAATAATAATAATAAACTAATAATAATCAGAAATAAAATAAAATAATAAAAAACAGATAGTAAATAATGTTTAAAAAATAAATATATATACATATATATATATATATATATATATATATATATATATATATATATATATATATATATATGTATATATGTATATATGTATATATATATATATATACATATATACACATATATATATATATATATATATATATATATATATATATATATATATATATATATATATATATATATACACAGTATATATATTTATATATATATATATATACACAGTATATATATACATATATATACACTACCGTGCAAAAGTTTGGGGTCACCCAAACAATTTTTTGTTATAGCCTTCATTTCTAAGAACAAGAATAGACTGTTGAGTTTCAGATGAAAGTTCTCTTTTTCTGGCCATTTTGAGCGTTTAATTGACCCCACAAATGTGATGCTCCAGAAACTCAATCTGCTCAAAGGAAGGTCAGTTTTGTAGCTTCTGTAACGAGCTAAACTATATACATATATAGACACATATACATATATATATATATATATATATATATATATATATATATATGTATATATACATACAGTATATATATATACAGTATATATATACATATATACATATAGACACATATATATACATATATAGACACATATACATATATATATATATATATACAGTATATATATATATATATATATATATAGACACATATACAGTATATACATATATTTATACATATAGACACATATATATACACATATATACATATATTTATATATATACATATACATATATACATACATATATATACATATACACATATATATACACATATATATGTATATACATATATATACACACATATACATATAAATATATATACATATATATATACATATACATATAAATATATACACTACCGTTCAAAAGTTTGGGGTCACATTGAAATGTCCTTATTTTTGAAGGAAAAGCACTGTACTTTTCAATGAAGATAACTTTAAACTAGTCTTAACTTGAAAGAAATACACTCTATACATTGCTAATGTGGTAAATGACTATTCCAGCTGCAAATGTCTGCTTTTTGGTGCAATATCTACATAGGTGTATAGAGGCCCATTTCCAGCAACTATCACTCCAGTGTTCTAATGGTACAATGTGTTTGCTCATTGGCTCAGAAGGCTAATTGATGATTAGAAAACCCTTGTGCAATCATGTTCACACATCTGAAAACAGTTTAGCTCGTTACAGAAGCTACAAAACTGACCTTCCTTTGAGCAGATTGAGTTTCTGGAGCATCACATTTGTGGGGTCAATTAAACGCTCAAAATGGCCAGAAAAAGAGAACTTTCATCTGAAACTCGACAGTCTATTCTTGTTCTTAGAAATGAAGGCTATTCCACAAAATTGTTTGGGTGACCCAAAACTTTTGAACGGTAGTGTGTGTATATATATATATATATATATATATATATATATATATATATATATATATATATATATATATATATATATATATATATATATGACATGACATATAGGGAGTAATTTTTCTTTTTTTTAGACAGAAATTAAAATCATGCTTATGAGGCGTGACATATTTGACCCAGTTTTCCCAGTATGAAGTGAATTTCTTAAATTTATAATGAATAAAAGCAGTTATCTTTTACATTTTATATATGTCCGTTGTGGCTTGTGCAGACCTTTGAGATACTTGTGATTTAGGGCTATATAAGTAAACATTGATTGGATTGATTGATTGAATGATTGATTTCCATCCATTGCTTCAAAGTTGGGCTCTCCTGGGATACCCATTTCCTAGTAATGGTCTTTTTACAGGCCACTAGTAGGATATTCATGAAGTGTTTATCTTTTTTCAGCCAATCCTGAGGTACATGTCCGAAAAACAGAGTCTTACTTTCAAGGGGTATTTGACATTTGAAGATATCCTGTAGAGCTTGGTGTATCTCTTTCCAATAATCCGTTATGGCAGAGCAGTCCCAGAAAACATGATAGTGGTTTGCATTTAAGTTCCCACAATTTCTCCAACATGAGCTAATATTTGCAAAAAATAACAAAGTTTACCAGTTCGAACGTTAAGTATCTTGTCTTTGCAGTCTATTTAATTGAATATAGGTTGAAAAGGATTTGCAAATCATTGCATTCTGTTTTACACAACATGCCAACTTCACTGGTTTTGGGTTTTGTACATCGGCAGCCTAATTAGATGCTTTTGTAACCAGTTTTCAAATAGTTCTATTATAATTTATATGCCAAAAAATATATCGTCATCGCAGGAAGCTGCAATATATATCGCAAATACAGATTTTAGGCCAGGTCGCCCAGCCCTCTTCGGTATTAATTCGGGAGTATGCTGAACCGCACTGCATCATACCAACAACTAATTATTGTGTTGAAGCGATGACAGGTGACGTAAACATGGAAGTAAAGGAGCACTCGGATACAGAAAGAGCGCTGGCAGCCAATCAGTGTCCGGGAATTACTCAGGAGTTAATATCAGCTCATGTTGTCCACGTTCTAACGTGGTGGGATTAGCACTCCGGAGCATGTCACTTTGGTGCAGCGGGGACACTTTTGGACTTCTTGACTGTTTCAGGCGGGTTGGTCAGACAGCTGGCCCTGCAAAAGGTCAACTCTATTAATACCTCAGATTTTAAAGTCGTCCATTGCTATCAGTTACGAGCACTGACGGGGGCGGGGTCTCCAGCAACTGCTTCTTCTTGTCTCAGACTAATGGAGCCACCAGATATTATGAGATGCCAACAATAATAATAATGTAGCATTATGTGCTGTGTGCCCCCATGTACAGTAGAACAAACACCATGTGATGCCATTTACAGGAAGGAGAACCTGGCAAGATGTGGGAAGTGCAAGAAGGCTTACTACTGCAATGTCAAATGTCAGGTATGATTTATGTGTGACACTAACTGTAGTTATATTATTTCAATTACATACACTACATGTACTTTATCAATTATTTACAATTTCATAGCATAGGCTCTATATCTATTTTATGTATGTTTTATGTGTTATACTCTACCTACTAGAGATGTCCGATAATGGCTTTTTTGCCCATATCCGATATTCCGATATTGTTCAACTCTTAATTACCGATACCGATATATACAGTCGTGGAATGAACACATTATTATGCCTAATTTTGTTGTGATGCCCCGCTGGATGCATTAAACAATGTAACAAGGTTTTCCAAAATAAATCAACTCAAGTTATGGAAAAAAGTGCCAACATGGCACTGCCATATTTATTATTGAAGTCACAAAGTGCATTATTTTTTTTAACATGCCTCAAAACAGCAGCTTGGAATTTGGGACATGCTCTCCCTGAGAGAGCATGAGGAGGCTGAGGTGGGTGGGGTTTGGGGGGGGGGGGGTGTATATTGTAGCGTCCCGGAAGAGTTAGTGCTGCAAGTGGTTCTGGGTATTTGTTCTGTTGTGTTACGGTGAGGATGTTCTCCCAAAATGTGTTTGTCATTCTTGTTTGGTGTGGGTTCACAGTGTGGCGCATATTTGTAACAGTGTTAAACTTGTTTATACGGCCACCCTCAGTGTGACCTGTATGGCGCGCAAAGGCAGTGCCTTTAAGGTTTATTGGCGCTCTGTACTTCTCCCTACGTCCGTGTACACAGCGGCGTTTTAAAAAGTCATACATTTTAATTTTTGAAACCGATACCGATAATTTCCGATATTACATTTTAAAGCATTTTTTGGCCGATAATATCGGACTGCCGATATTATCGGCCGACATCTCTACTACCTTCACATTGTTTTTTACCCATTTTTTCCATAGGATCCGCATCTTAATTTTTTTAAACTTTTGGTATCCATATCTCTATCATGCATCGTTCTTGTATTTATTATATTACACACCCCTACTTTGAGCTATTTTTAAAAATTAAATTTTGCTTTAATTTATTTACTGATAATTTATATATGCCCCAACATTTAATACATGACATGCAACTTGTTGTTTAACATTTTTTTCCCCTTTTTAATTTTCATATCTACTGCGCGACCATACCTCTTGTGATTAATCACGACAAATTACCGCATCAATCATGTGCGCACTTTACTTAATCATGCAGTTTATTTTGCCTGTACAAGTCTTATTACCTTAACCGCTATACGGTCAGTGATCAGATCAGTACAAAAATGTCAAATTTCACTCCAAAATACAGCCTGTATGAACTTGAGATACAACTGTCACCAAGTTTTGTGCAAATAAATTACTTGCACTCAAGTAAAACGTTTAAAAACATTCTTGGGTGACATTCTGACAATAAAATGACATTTCAATCATGCACGTGAATAATCACCTTAATTAATTATTAGAGATGCCGATAAATGCTTTAAAATGTAATATCGGAAATTATCGGTATCGGTTTCAACCTCCCGATTTTCCCGGGAGACTCCCAAGTTTCAGTGCCCCTCCCGAAAATCTCCCGGGGCAACCATTCTCCTGATTTCCACCCGGGCAACATTAATGGGGGCGTGTCTTAAAGGCACTGCCTTTAGCGTCCTCTACTTCCTGTCGTCACGTCCGCTTTTCCTCCATACAAACAGCGTGCCGGCCCAGTCACATATTATATGCGGCTTTTACACACACACTAGTGAATGCAAGGCATACTTGGTCAACAGCCATACAGGTCACACTGAGGGTAGCCGTATAAACAACTTTAACACTGTTACAAATATGCGCCACACTGTGAACCCACACCAAACAAGAATGACAGACACATTCCGGGAGAACATCCGCACCGTAACACAACTTAAACACAACAGAACAAATACCCAGAACCCCTTGCAGCACTAACACTTCCGGGACACTACAATATACACCCCCCCGCCCCCCATCTCCTGAATTCGGAGGTGTCAAGGTTGGCAAGTATGCTCTAGTATACTCTGGACTGAAGCTGTGTGCCTTCATTGTTTTTGTAGCTGTTGTTTTGAGGCATGTTTAAAAAAAATAATGCACTTTGTGAAAGTCAAAGTATAGTATTTCCCATAGTTGTAGTGGGTATCAGGATGATCTCAGGGAGAGCATGTCCCAAATTCCAAGCTGCTGTTTTGAGGCATGTTAAAAAAAATAATGCACTTTGTGACTTCAGTAATAAATATGGCAGTGCCATGTTGGCACTTTTTTCCATAACTGGAGTTGAAGTTGTTCTCTTATTTTGGAAAACCTTGTTTTTGATTGATTGATTGAAACGTGTATTAGTAGATTGCACAGTACAGTACATATTCCGTACAATTGATCACTAAATGGTAACACTCCAATAAGTTTTTCAACTCGTTTAAGTCGGGGTCCACGTTAATCAATTCATGGTAAAGTTACATTGTTTAATGCACACAGCAGGGCATCACAACAAAATTAGGCATAATAATGTGTTCATTCCACGACTGTATACACTACCGTTCAAAAGTTTGGGGTCACATTGAAATGTCCTTATTTTTGAAGGAAAAGCACTGTACTTTTCAATGAAGATAACTTTAAACTAGTCTTAACTTTAAAGAAATACACTCTATACATTGCTAATGTGGTAAATGACTATTCTAGCTGCAAATGTCTGCTTTTTGGTGCAATATCTACATAGGTGTATAGAGGCCCATTTCCAGCAACTATCACTCCAGTGTTCTAATGGTACAATGTGTTTGCTCATTGGCTCAGAAGGCTAATTGATGATTAGAAAACCCTTGTGCAATCATGTTCACACATCTGAAAACAGTTTAGCTCGTTACAGAAGCTACAAAACTGACCTTCCTTTGAGCAGATTGAGTTTCTGGAGCATCACATTTGTGGGGTCAATTAAACGCTCAAAATGGCCAGAAAAAGAGAACTTTCATCTGAAACTCCACAGTCTATTCTTGTTCTTAGAAATGAAGGCTATTCCACAAAATTGTTTGGGTGACCCCAAACTTTTGAACGGTAGTGTATATCGGAATCGGTTGATATCGGATATCGGCAAAAAAGCCATTATCGGACATCTCTATTAATTATGATTAATCTAAATTCCAAAATGTGATTAATATGATATAAAAAAGTAATCATTTGACAGCCCTAACTTTTTTTTTTTTTTTTAACAAGCACTTATTTCACACAACCTTATTTTGTTTTATGTACATTGCATTTCTAATGTTTCCATCTACCCTGTATTTCATGATACATGCATTGTATCAGTTTTTTATATTATCTTAATTTTTTATAACGAATGCCAACTACACTATGCACCGTTTTCAAAGGAATTCACCATTTTTTATTTGAATTACATGTGCAGGATCTATTTTTTTTCTACTTTATTCATCTTTGTATTTATTTTTACACTCCAGCTTATTTCTGTTGTTTTCACAAATATAACATTGCATAGTAATATACACAATATAATAAGCCTGCTTGAACAATCTAGCTATTGACACAATTATGTAAATGATAAGGAGTGAAGTGAAGGAGTTTATGTCATCATTTGATGAGCTAAAGCAGTCAACATATGAGGTCAGGCTGCACACTACAGTGAATAAAAAGGTGAGAGTTGTGTAAGATTAACACGTTGTGCGGTCGCATTCCACCACGCTGCAAATTGCTACAGCTGGTAGCCTATTGTGAGCCATACATGCCAACTGGTAGCTTTTAGCGGACCACACCACAAATCATCTTTAAACTGAAACTGTGCTTTTTGCGGTAGTGTTGTGTGTCATATTAGCGTTTGTGTTACTGCAGAAGGGGGACTGGGCCATGCACAAGCTGGAGTGCTCTGCCATGGTTGCTTTCAGGGAGAAATGGTGCCCGTCAGAGACGTCCCGACTTGTGGCTCGAATTCTCGCCAGGAAGGTTGTGAGCCCGCTTTAAGATTCCGGCGCTGTCAGTAACACACTCATCAGACTCATCGCGTCTGGCCTCCCTACAGAAAACACAGAAGGAACGATGTTCGTCGGAGAAGATTTTGCCGATAGAAGAAATGCAGTCACGTGAGTGGATATGCTATATAATAGTGTTGGATATTTTCAAGCCAAAATATGTTTTTTTGTAGTTATGTTATCTGCAAAGTGCATTTTGAGAAAACGCTAACAGATCGTAAAAGTGCTCATTAATACCTTTAATTTGAGATATGAGTTAATGGCTATGTTTACACTGCAGATCAATTCCGATTTTCTTTAGGTCCGATCTTTTCTTGTCAATGTGAACAGCACAATTCCGATATTTTTTCAAATCCAACTCAGACCTCTTTCTTATGTCGTTATAACTCAAGATACATATCTGATGCAACTGCAGTATTCGGGCGGAAATCGGTGTACACCCGGGACAAGTCCCCACCTCATTGCAGGGCCAACACAGATAGACAGACAACATTCTCTTATTATTATAATCAAATGACAGCAGTCATTTCCATGAGGTTATTTTCTAATATAAGTGTTTAGGCACTTACAATGACAATAACAAAAAATATTGTTTTTCATGAACTGTGTACTTGTATTGTTTGTCTGGGTGGAGGTCCTGCTTTGGGAAATAATTTGTACCCTTTCAGACATTGCATTTAGTTCCCATTAAAACATTCACATGTTGCACAATGAGATGTAAGCAGGGGATCATGTGTACATTCCTGCAACTTCCTGTTTGTAAAAATACATTTTTATTAGTATTTATTTAATATACTAACAGCATTTCATGATTAATATTTATAAATGAAGATTCCTAATAAATGACACTAGAAAAAGCACACATTTGATTGGTAAATCATAGTGTAACGACCTGGAATGACACTTTATGTGTGGTGTTGGAGTTGTCCGACTTTTTGTGTGTCTGTAAACGCATCACTGGCTAAGTGCCATATGTGCATGTGTTGGCGCAAGTGAGAAAGAGCGAGCGGCTGCTGTTGATTTAACAAAGTTGCTTTTGGTCTGGTTTGTACTGCAGAAAATGACCACTTTTGCTAGATATCATTTCTTTACTAATGTTTTGGTGATGTGTTTATGGCCGACAATAAAGAGTTTTGCTCAGTAAAGTGATGGATGGAATTCATGTCCTCAAAGCGTCTCGACAGACGTTACGATATTTGCACAATGATGACGAAAACTGTTTTCTCTGTCGTGTCCGTGTGTAGAAAATTGTTATGCGCTTATTTTTTTATTAGATTTTGTGCGTGGCATAGATTTGCCGTGCGCAGAGGACGCTTGAGCAGTGCGCAATTGCACAGGCGCACACCTTAGAGGGAACATTGGCCCGAGGCATGGGTAACTTACACATCTGTGAAGGCACCATTAATGCTGAAAGGTACATACAGCTTTTGGAGCAACATATGTTGCCATCTAAGCAACGTTATCATGGATGGCTGAAGACACTTGACACGCAGCTACTGCCATCTTGTGTAGGTAATAAAAACGACATCAGGAGGTTGCCTACAGCCACCGCTCTAAATTTAGTGATTTTGTATCTGGTTTTAATTAAAGCCGACGGCAGTAAGTCGCTTATGTTTACATGTTGTGCAACAAGTGTGTTTTTCCTTGCCTCTGTCGCCAAAATGCATGCTCATGTGGATGCAACAACCCCAATAATAAACACATGAATACCTTTCCGAAAACTGAGCATAATATGCGCATCGTATTATTGTACCTGTGTTGTTTGCAATAGCAGCCATCTTGTTTGTGGGACTGTGATGAATGTAGGTCATTGGACATTGGTGATGATATGTTCCCGCCTCGACCCCCAGAAGAGAGCCCGTCTATTAATACCTGGGAAGAGGCCAGACACACTAAAACTTGACCCCGCTGTTCCTGTTCCTGTTAATAGACGTAGAGGACGTAGACAACGAGAAAAGAGAGGAGAACCAGGCAGACGTGGCCAGGCTGCATCAGTTTTACTCCAAAAATCTGGACTTTCCCGACGCCAAAGAGCTGCTCTCGCTCTTCTCCCAGGTAACACGCTGACAGCATGCGGGTAAGAAAAGTGTTACAGTGTTTCCCATAAACTGCCACGATACCTGTGGCGGTGGGGGCGTGGCTATGGGCGTGGTCACCATGACATCATCGAGTAATTTGCATAATTTACTACAATGATATGATTTTCTCTAAAAAGGCTCAAAAAATGTATACTTACTAATTAATAATAACAGTTTTGTTTTAAACGTCCATCCATCCATCCATTTTACAATATAATTACAACACTTTATGTACATATTTATATACAGATTTGAACAATAAGTTATTCACTGAAATATATTTATTAATATCGTCTTACAAAAAATATATCTTCTAAAAGCTAAAATGTCTCAAAGCTCTGCCCCTTTAATTAGTGCATACTAAATAATTTAAAGGCCTACTGAAATGAATTTTTTTTATTTAAACGGGGATAGCAGATCTATTCTATGTGTCATACTTGATCATTTCGCGATATTGCCATATTTTTGCTGAAAGGATTTAGTATAGAACAACGACGATAAAGATTGCAACTTTTGGTATCTGATAAAAAAAAGGCTTGCACCTACCGGAAGTAGCGTGACGTAGTCAGTTGAACATATACGCAAAGTTCCCTATTGTTTACAATGATGGCCGCATGAAGTGAGAGAGATTCGGACCGAGAAAGCGACAATTTCCCCATTAATTTGAGCGAGGATGAAAGATTTGTGGATGAGTAAAGTGCAAGTGAAGGACTAGTGGGGAGTTGAAGCTATTCAGATAGGGAAGATGCTGTGAGAGCCGGGGGTGACCTGATATTCAGCTGGGAATGACTACAACAGTAAATAAACACAAGACATATATATACTCTATTAGCCACAACACAACCAGGCTTATATTTAATATGCCACAAATTAATCCTGCATAAAAACACCTGCGTGTTTGTTATGCTAGCTCCTAGCTCCTCTGCTAGCTCCTAGCTCCATAGAACACGCCAATACAATTCAAACACCTGATCAACACACACAATCACTCAGCCCAAAAGACAGTTTACCTAACCCAAGGTTCATAAAGCTTATATATTTTTAAAAAGTTACGTACGTGACGCGCACATACGGTCAAGTTATCGAATGTTTAGCAGCCAAGGCTGCATACTCACGGTACCTGATATTCAGCTGGGAATGACTACAACAGTAAATAAACACAAGACATATATATACTCTATTAGCCACAACACAACCAGGCTTATATTTAATATGCCACAAATTAATCCTGCATAATAACACCTGCGTGTTTGTTATGCTAGCTCCTAGCTCCTCTGCTAGCTCCTAGCTCCATAGAACACGCCAATACAATTCAAACACCTGATCAACACACACAATCACTCAGCCCAAAAGACCGTTCACCTAACCCAAGGTTCATAAAGCTTATATATTTTTAAAAAGTTACGTACGTGACGCGCACTTACGGTACGGTACGTGTTATGCTAGCTCCTAGCTCCTCTGCTAGCTCCTAGCTCCATAGAACACGCCAATACAATTCAAACACATGATCAACACACACAATCACTCAGCCCAAAAGACCGTTCACCTAACCCAAGGTTCATAAAGCTTATATATTTTAAAAAAGTTACGTACATACGCAAAAAAAAGCCAAAGCTGCATACTCACAGTAGCACGTCTGCGTCTTTGTCATCCAAATCAAAGTAATCCTGGTAAGAGTCTGTGTTGTCCCAGTTCTCTACAGGCGTCTGTGTATCCAAATCAAAAGTCCTCCTGGTTAGAGTCTCTGTTATCCGAGTTCTTCCATCTTGACTGCATCTTTCGGGAATGTAAACAAAGAAGCGCCGGCTGTGTACTGTTGTGGCTGACTACGTTCGAAAAATACGTCCATTTCGCACCGACAACTTTCTTCTTTGCTTGCTTGGCTTCCTTCTCCATAATGCAATGAACATGATTGAAACAGATTCACGAACACAGATGTCCAGAATACTGTGGAATTATGAAATGAAAAGAGAGCTTTTTCGTATCGGCTTCAATGTGGAAGGCATACCCGTGTTCGCCGGGCTACGTCACGCGCATACGTCATCCGCAGAGGCGTTTCGAACCGGAAGTTTAGCGGCAAATTTAAAATGTCACTTTATAAGTTAACCCGGCCGTATTGGCATGTGTTATAATGTTAAGATTTCATCATTGATATATAAACTATCAGACTGCGTGGTCGGTAGTAGTGGGTTTCAGTAGGCCTTTAACTTTAGCCTACTACTACAACCATATTATTTACCAGCAACATAAAGTGAAACAGAGGCAGTGTGGGAAACACTGTGTTACGTTATATGTTAATCGTGTGCTTCCATCAACAGGTGTCCTGTAATGGCTTCACCATAGAAGATGATGAACTGTTCCATATGGGCACCGCAGTCTACCCGGAGTAAGAAGCTTTTTTTTCTAAAAAGTATAGTCATGACGGATGACGGTGCACGCGCTCTCAAAACACTCATTTGGAGGCCGGGGCTGCTTGCCGTGGTTTGAAAGGCAAGGCATTAGCAGCTGCTCGCTCCACTTCATGTCCACTTTGTCAGCGGATGACAAGCACATTATGTGTGAGCAGGAAACACCTTACGCCAGCAGGGGGCCTTTTATTAATAAAGTACCGCAGTATGAATTAACTAGAAAATTCCTGCTAAAAATGTTGACGGGCCTGCTATCTGTGCCCTGGAACTGTGGCTGGGGGTCGCTGGAAGCCGGCGTATTTTTAAGATGGTGCCGAGTGACAGAATCCATGAGTTTTAGGTATAACCGTACAAGATGAGCCACAGCGCTAGCCTAAAACATTAGCATCCTAACATTAAAATTAGAGATATCCGATATTCCGATATTATCGATATTATCGATACCGATATATACAGTTGTGGAATGAACACATTATTATGCCCCGCTGGATGCATTAAACAATGTAACAAGGTTATCCAAAATAAATCAACTCAAGTTATGGAAAAAAAATGCCAACATGGCACTGCCATATTTATTATTGAAGTCACAAAGTGCATTATTTTTTTTAACATGCCTCAAAACAGCAGCTTGGAATTTTGGACATGCTCTCCCTGAGAGAGCATGAGGAGGTTGAGGTGGGCGGGGTGGGGTTAGCAGGGAGTGTATATTGTAGCATCCCGGAAGAGTTAGTGCTGCAAGGGGTTCTGGGTATTTGTTCTGTTGTGTTACGGTGCGGATGTTCTCCCGAAATGTGTTTGTCATTCTTGTTTGGTGTGGGTTCACAGTGTGGCGCATATTTGTAACAGTGTTAAAGTTGTTTATACGGACACCCTCAGTGTGACCTGTATGGCTGTTGACCAAGTATGCATGGCATTCACTTGTGTGTGTGAAAAGCCGTAGATATTATGTGACTGGGCCGGCACGCAAAGGCAGTGCCTTTAAGGTTTATTGGCGCTCTGTACTTCTCCATACGTCCGTGTACACAGCGGCCTTTTAAAAAGTCATACATTTTACTTTTTGAAACCGATACCGATAATTTTGAAACTGATACAGATAATTTCCAATATTACATTTTAAAGCATTTATCGGCCGATAATATCGGACTGCCGATATTATCGGACATCTCTAATTAAAATGCTAAACACTTATGGTTGGCATGCTAACCATAGACATCTTCTAAGGGTACGCAGCATGGAGCGCTACCGCCTACTGGAGCTGACGAGACGCGGGGCCGCCATCTTGGAGTGGTGATCCGCTCCACTCAGTGCAATTCATTTGGCAGGAGCAATGAACTGTCAGCGCATTTAATTCATCTCACCTCACTGAATACCACTGATTTTCACGCGCCTTTTTGTCATACGTGTAGCTATGATAAAGGACACCTGTTTTATTATTCATAGTTTGCTTAACAGTAATAGAATATTCTTATATGCTATAAGTGACCAGACGTCCGAGATCAAAACTGGGAATATAATCCCAGAGAAGGGGAAAAAAACGGTCAGCTATTTTTAAATTGAAGAAACAATATGATTAGGTTATATATACATGCGTATATCCTACATAAACATGAATACATTAGATATCTATATATCTTAGGGACCTGTAGACTGTAGTTTATCATAGTCACATAATATCTACGGCTTTATGCAACAGCCATACAGGTCACACTGAGGGTGGCCGTATAAACAACTTTAACACTGTTACAAATATGCGCCACACTGTGAACCCACACCAAACAAGAATGACAAACACATTTCGGGAGAACATCCGCACCGTTCACACAACATAAACACAACAGAACAAATACCCAGAACCCCTTGCAGCACTAACTCTTCCGGGACGCAACAATATACACACCCCGCTACCACCAAACCCTGTGTGCCTTCATTGTTTTTGTAGCTGTTGTTTTGAGACATGTTTTAAAAAAATAATGCACTTTGTGAAAGTCAAAGTATAGTATTTCCTATAGTTGTAGTGGGTATCAGGATTATCTCAGGGAGAGCATGTCCCAAATTCCAAGCTGCTGTTTTGAGGCATGTTAAAAAAAATAATGCACTTTGTGACTTCAATAATAAATATGGCAGTGCCATGTTGGCACTTTTTTCCATAACTGGAGTTGAAGTTGTTCTCTTATTTTGGAAAACCTTGTTTTTGATTGAAACTTGTATTAGTAGATTGCACAGTACAGTACATATTCCGTACAATTGACCACTAAATGGTAACACCCCAAAAAGTTTTTCAACTCGTTTAAGTCGGGGTCCACGTTAATCAATTCATGGTAAAGTTACATTGTTTAATGCATACAGCGGGGCATCACAACTAAATTAGGCATAATAATGTGTTCATTCCACGACTGTATATATCGGTATCGGTTGATATTGGTATCGGTAATTAAGAGTTGGACAATATCGGGATATCGGCAAAAAAGTCGGACATCTCTAGTAAAAACTTAAAAAAATCAGGTATATCATATTTAGGTGTAATTGAACTTTCCTCCACTAGGTAAAGCAACTACAATCATCATTGTGCTGCACTCACCCATGCATGCATGTAAATGTCTGGTGGGATACATGGTGGTCATCTGCCCACCAGGCAGACGATGGTGTCACGTTGCAGTGTTGGATGTCATTGTGCAGCCGTACCTAACAAAGTGTCTGATTTTTTTTCTTGTGTGTGTCCGCAGCCTGGCGCTAATAAACCACAGCTGTCTCCCCAGTGTCATCGTCACTTATAACGGGACGCGGGCGGAGGTCCGAGCGGTGAAAGACATGAAGCCCGGAGATGAAGTGAGGAAAAGTGGCAGCTTCCTTAGAGGGGGTCGGCTCATCTTTCTACATATTCAACATGTCTGCCACTAATTGCATTTGGAGAAGACATACAGTATAGAGTACAGTACACGGCGCTGTAGTTTTTAGATGAATTTAGTTTGAAACTACTTCTTAGTTATCAATCAAAGTCAAAGTTTATTCATCAATCACAAGTGTCTCTAAGGGCTGCACAAGCCACAATGACTTCCTCGGCTCAGATCCCACGTTATGTTATTTTAAATATAAGTATTATTTAACCTCTAAAGGCCTTAGTGGCCACATGCGTGGACAGCTCCTTTTAGCTCTTATATCCAAAATTGTGTACACTACTGAATTGGGGTCTTATGGCCCTTATGTGGACACTTATACTGCCATCTGGTGGTGTCAGAAGAGTATAACATACAATGGAATTTGTAAAAAAAAGTGTAAAAATAAAAATTTGCATGTCACTACACCTGCGGTACACATTTGTGTACATATGGACTAAGTACATCATATTAAAAGATGATTTTTAGTTTTTATTCTAATTAGTGTCCAATAAGCCCAAATAGCAAAGAGAAATAAAAAAAAAGCATGTAAACAAACAGCTTGGGCCTTAAGAGGTTAACCCAGGGCCACCCCTTCTTATATGCAGTTCATACGCTGTGTGTCGGGCCCACAGATCCATTTTGTGTGAAGAAACGCATGTACAATGTCAGTTAAAGAATGACAAAGAGTTTCATTTGAAATTTTACCGCAAATGTGTTCCTAACCGCTTCCTGCTCCGTCAATGATAAAATTATAATGGCAAATTGAAAGACGGTACTGAATACCAATCCCAGTAAATGTATCTTTTATTGATGTTAAAATTGTTCAATACCGTATTTTTCGGACTATAAGTCGCACTTTTTTCACTTATATTCAGGAGCGACTTATGTGTGAAATGATGAACACATTAGCGTAAAATATCAAATAATATTATTTATCTTATTCACGTAAGAGACTAGACGTATAAGATTTCATGGGATTTAGCGATTAGGAGTGACAGATTGTTTGGTAAACGTATAGCATGTTCTATATGTTATAGTTATTTGAATGACTCTTACCATAATATGTTACGTTAACATACCAGTTGGTTATTTATGCCTCATATAACGTACACTTATTCAGCCTGTTGTTCACTATTCTTTATTGATTTTAAATTGCCTTTCAAATGTCTATTCTTGCTGTTGGATTTTATCAAATACATTTCCCCAAAAAATGCGACTTATACTCCAGTGCGACTTATATATGTTTTTTTCCTTCTTTATTATGCATTTTCGGCCGGAGCGACTTATACTCCGAAAAATACGGTAATCTTTTGTTGTGCAAAATAATGTATTCCAGTGAATGTGTTTTAGTCTAAAAATTGCATCAAATTAAATTGAAGTTAGATTTTTTTAAAATCTAAAAATCGTTATGAATAAACTGTTGCTTCAATGATATGACCATTATTTAAATGATATATAATTCTATATGTATTGATTAGAGCAGGGGTCACCAACGCGGTGCCCGCGGGCACCAGGTGGCCCGTAAGGACCAGATGAGTAGCCCGCTGGCCTGTTCTAAAAATAGCTCAAATAGCAGCACTTACCAGTGAGCTGCCTCTATTTTTTAAATTGTATTTATTTACTAGCAAGCTGGTCTCGCTTTGCCCGACATTTTTAATTCTAAGAGAGACAAAACTCAAATAGAATTTGAAAATCCAAGAAAATATTTTAAAGACTTAGTCTTCACTTGTTTAAATAAATTCATTAATTTTTTTACTTTGCTTCTTATAACTTTCAGAAAGACAATTTTAGAGAAAAAATCCAACCTTAAAAATGATTTTAGCATTTTTAAACACATATACCTTTTTACCTTTTAAATTCCTTCCTCTTCTTTCCTGACAATTTAAATCAATGTTCAAGTAAATGTATTTTTTTTATTGTAAAGAATAATACATACATTTTAATTTAATTCTTCATTTTAGCTTCTGTTTTTTCGACGAAGAATATTTGTGAAATATTTCTTCAAACTTATTATGATTAAAATTCAAAAAAATTATTCTGGCAAATCTAGAAAATCTGTACAATCAAATTTAAATCTTATTTCAAAGTCTTTTGAATTTCTTTTAAAATTTTTGTTCTGGAAAATCTAGAAGAAATAATGATTTGTCTTTGTTAGAAATATAGCTTGGTCCAATTTGTTATATATTCTAACAAAGTGCAGATTGGATTTTAACCTATTTAAAACATGTCATCAAAATTCTAAAATTAATCTTAATCAGGAAAAATTACTAATGATGTTCCATAAATTCTTTTTTAAATTTTTTCAAAAAGTTTTGAATTAGATAGTTTTTCTCTTCTTTTTTTCGGTTGAATTTTGAATTTTAGAGAGTCGAAATTGAAGATAAACTATGTTTCAAAATTGAATTGTCATTTTTTTTCGTGTTTTCTCCTCTTTTAAACCGTTCAATTAAGTGTAAATATCATTAATTATTAATAATAACATAGAGTTAAAGGTAAATTGAGCAAATTGGCTATTTCTGGCAATTTATTTAAGTGTGTATCAAACTGGTAGCCCTTCCCTTCGCATTAATCAGTACCCAAGAAGTAGCTCTTGGTTTCAAAAAGGTTGGTGACCCCTAGACTATATAAAACTAAATGACTTAAAAATTAAAAATAAATCATAATAATTGCAGTATCAACTCCTTTTACTTGTTTAACTATATGTTTACTATAATTTGTTAACATCAAATAAAACGTTTTTTTTTTTTACAGAAATTTAAATGTAAATTATCTTTATTGTAATAAAAGGTAACTATTTCGGATAATTGCTTTGGTCATTTACCTTAAATGTTGAATAGGTTTAATAAAATGTGTTTCACATTTGTTGAATCTTTATACTATGCAATAAAAAATACAGATAAAAACATTTTTCTTCTAAGAAACTTATTTATTGTAATGTTGGTTATATTCTTTTTACACTTGCGTTAAAATTAGGAACGTGTTTGCGATGCTGCAAAATGATGTACTTGAATAATTTATGCAGATAAATGACATTATTGTATTTCAAACATGCATACAGTTACAATATGGTACACCACATATTTGCAGTTTCCCCGAAAAGGAGTAGGAAGAAGTTAATTATTTAATTGTTATTTAAGCCCACCCCTTTTCCCTTACGTCAATTTTAACACGTTTTTTTTTACTTCCTGCGCTCAATCTGCAACACAAACATTAAATTACCAGTGAAGTTCTCATGGATAAAAAATTGTTCATAAGTTATGGTTCAGATTATTAAAATTGACTCGTTTTTCGATAAGGTTCAAGATGGATTCTCCTTAAACTGGATCATATTATCAGAATAGAATGTAAAAAACGCTCTTCAAACAAACAAGTTTGATGATTGATTGCTTAAAACAAACAAGGGCTAATTTATTTGATGATTGACTGCTTCTTCCCACTCCTTTTCAGACATGTTGTAATGAGATACTGTGATGTACCACATCACACCGCAACTGTCTTCATGTTCCAAATAAGCCAACACCACAACCACCGTGATTCAAAAAGCTACTTAAAAATAGCTCGTACAAGTTCTCAATGTGTTATGGTGGCCACAGTTTGACCCTGGAACCGATTATTTCTATTCCTAGGACTTCCGATGAGCAACATAGTTGTGGGCGGGTGAGCCCGGAGGTTCCGTCAGTGGTTATTTCCGGACTTAAACTTGAAACGAGTGTTTATCAGTGCCTGGCAGACATTTATAAATATGTCCATGAATTGAATGTGAGTGTGTGCTAGAGCAGTGTTTTTCAACCACTGTGCCGCGGCACACAGATTTAGTCTGGTGTGCCGTGGGAGATGATGTCATTTCACCTAATTGGGTTAAAAATATTTTTTGCAAACCAGTAATTATAATCCGCAAATGTGCCGTTGTTGAGTGTCGGTGCTGTCTAGAGCTCGGCAGAGTAACCGTGTAATACTCTTCCATATCAGTAGGTGGCAGCAGGTAGCTAAATGCTTTGTAGATGTCGGGAACATGGTTAGTCGTGATCACAATATGCAGACGACAGCGGGAGGCAGCGTGCAGGTAAAAAGATGTCTAATGCTTAAACCAAAAATAAACAAAAGGCATTGAAGCTTACACTGCAAAAACTGCAATCTAAGTAAGATGAAATATCTCAAATAAGGCTGATATTTGCTTATTTTCTGTCTGATAAGATAATTCTTCTCACTAAGCAGATTTTATGTTAGAGTGTTTTACTTGTTTTAAGGGTTTTGGTCCTAAATGATCTCAGTAAGATATTACACAAGTTATGAGCTATATTGAGTAAAACATGCTTGAAACTAGAATATCAACTGTTGCAAAGCTGTGTCATCAACACTCACAAGTATAAAACTACTTTTTTAAAGTCATCATTTCTTACTTCAAGCATGAAAAAAAAAAATCATAATGCCGAGCGCATATCATTATGTCAAGATAATGGCACTAGCATTTACTTCATTTAAGAATATTTTTCAACATATTGAGCAAAAAGGTCTCTTTTTTTCTATCAAGAAAAGTGCACTTGTTATTAGTGAGAATATACTTATTTTAAGGTATTTTTGGGTTCATTGAGGTTAGCTAATTTGACTTGTTTTAGAAAGTCTTGACAAGCCAAATTTTATTGTTCTATTGGCAGATAATTTTGCTTAGTTCAAGTAAAATACCCCTCATTTTTGTATTTTGAACACTGACTTTTTGTAGTGTAGGGATGGCTATGCAAAACAAAACTAAAACCGAACTGGCTGCAAAGTAAACAAAAACAGAATGCTGGAGGACAGCAAAGACTTACAGCGTGTGGAGCAGCAGACGGCGTCCACAAAGTACATCCGTACATGACATGACAATCAACACCAAAATAGGAGCGCAAGACAAGAAATAAAACACTACACACAGGAAACCACAAAAAGCCTCAAAATAAGTCACGGCGTGACAGTGCACCTACTTTGAGACAAGAGCTATAGTGATGCATGCTTGGTTATGGTTTGAATTCATATCCAACAATTGCGAGAACGACTTTTTACTGTCAATATCGGCTGCTGAGTTTAATTTTTTAACGTTTTCTGCTGGTGGTGTGCCTCGGGATTTTTTTAAATGGGAAAAAATGTGCCTCAGCTCAGAAAAGGTTGAAAAACACTGTGCTAGAGGAGCAAACATGGCCGACAAAAAGTGTGTTTGTTTCCACGTGTAGGTCCTGATCAGCTATATAGACCTTCTGTACCCGACTGACGACCGCAACAAGAGGCTGAGGGAGTCCTACTACTTCACCTGCGACTGTCAGGAGTGTAAGAGCAGGTCTAAAGTGAGTCCTGCAGCACGGTGTCACAAAGCGCACCTGTTGCAAACCTCTCATTACCTGCAGGACAAGGTGAAGCTGAAGGTGCGCAAGCAGATGGAGGCCGAGGCTGTCAGCGCCACGGTGCGCTACGCCAGGAAGACCATTCGGGAGTTCCGGGCCCTCAAAGACGTGAAAAATATCCTTTGACCAGAATAAAACGGCGGATTACCTTCCGTCCAGGGCCGACGCTCATTCCGCCTGTCGCCCCTTGACTCAGTGGCACCCCCTAGCGAGCTGCTGGAGATGTGCGAGCAGAGCCTGGAAGAGATGGGGGCCGTGTTGGACGACTCCAACGTCTACATGCTGCACATGATGTACCAGGCCATGGGCGTGTGCATCTACATGTCGGACACAGAGGGCGCCGTCAGATACGGCGAGAAGCTCCTCAAACCCTTCAGGTAACACAGCAGACGTAACATTAGGTACACCCATTTTTACGTGAAAAAGAAGCTACGCTTGCGGTTTTAATGCATGCAGTACTGTGCTTACCTTACACAATCATTGTGTCCAATGAAAATGTATTTTTCCTTTGCGGAAATATACCCCAAAAAATATCCTCATTAGGAAAAATATTAAATACTCCATCAAATTAATTTTAAAAACATTTAGATGGCAGAAAAATCCTAAGAAATGTGTATATATTAGGGGTGTAACGGTACACAAAAATGTCGGTTCGGTACGTACCTCGGTTTAGAGGTCACGGTTCGGTTCATTTTCGGTACAGTAAGAAAACAACAAAATATACATTTGTTGGTTATTTATTTACCAAATTTATAAACAATGGCTTTATCCTTTCAACATTGGGAACACTATAATAATTCTGCCCACGTTAATCAACATTAAACTGCCTCAAGTTGTTGCTCAGATTAAATAAAATGACAAAACTTTTCTTCTACATATAAAAAGTGCAACATTAAACAGTTTCAAGTCAACTCATCATGCTTAATTTATTACAGCATTTGGGAAGCCTGGAGTTGATTTATTATGTAAATGTTATATTTTTATCAACATGTGATAGCAGGGACCCTGCCATTCAAAACTAGGCTGCTGCATTACTAATGATTAGGGATGTCCGATAATGGCTTTTTGCCGATATCCGATATTCCGATATTGTCCAACTCTTTAATTACCGATACCGATATCAACCGATACATACAGTCGTGGAATTAACACATTATTATGTCTAATTTGGACAACCAGGTATGGTGAAGATAAGGTACTTTAAAAAAAAAAAAAAAAAAAAAAATAAGATAAATAAATTAAAAACATTTTCTTGAATAAAAAAGAAAGTAAAACAATATAAAAACAGTTACATAGAAACTAGTAATTAATGAAAATGAGTAACATTAACTGTTAAAGGTTAGTACTATTAGTGGAGCAGCAGCACGCACAATCATGTGTGCTTACGGACTGTATCCCTTGCAGACTGTATTGATATACATTGATATATAATGTAGGAACCAGAATATTAATAACAGAAAGAAACAACCCTTTTGTGTTAATGAGGAGGGAGGTTTTTTGGGTTGGTGCATTAATTGTAAGTGTATCTTGTGTTTTTAATGTTGATTTAATTAAAAACAAAACAAAAAAACCCGATACCGATAATAAAAAAACCGATACCGATAATTTCCGATATTACATTTTAACGCATTTATCGGCCGATATTATCGGACATCCCTACTAATGATTCATGTAACTATAGCTGAAAAAAATAGTACAATAGCAATAGGAGAGACTATTCATCCCTGAACACCATGGAGTTCATGTAGGCTTAATGATGCACTTACATTATTATATCAACTATCAGAGACAGAAACTCTTCATTTAACATAATGTCCTTTTTTGCTGCTTCAACACAGCTCAATCAACACAGAAAAAGGTCAAGTGAAATAACAGACAGACAGGGCTTTGCTGTCCGTAACACACACACACACATTCCGTCATTAATCCACCTTATAAATACATATAGCAGAAAGAAAAGGTGTTTTTTCCCCCCACACGGATAGCTATTTCAGGGACTGGAGAGCAGGAAATAACCAGACACCGTCTTAATTTTAAACATTTTTGAAAGACAATTATTCCCCTTGGGATAACATTCATGATTACCGTATTTTTCGGACTATAAGTCGCAGTTTTTTTCATAGTTTGGCCGGGGGTGCGACTTATACTCAGGAGCGACTTATGTGTGAAATGATTAACACATTAGCGTAAAATATCAACTAATATTATTGATATCATTCACGTAAGAGACTAGACGTATAAGATTTCATGGGATTTAGCGATTAGGAGTGACAGATTGTTTGGTAAACGTATAGCATGTTCTATATGTTATAGTTATTTGAATGACTCTTACCATAATATGTTACGTTAACATACCAGTTGGTTATTTATGCCTCATATAACGTACACTTATTCAGCCTGTTTTCACTATTCTTTATTTATTTTAAATTGCCTTTCAAATGTCTATTCTTGCTGTTGGCTTTTATCAAATACATTTCCCCCAAAAATGCGATTTATACTCCAGTGCGACTTTCTTTTTTTTTTTTCCTTCTTTATTATGCATTTTCGGCCGGTGCGATTTATAATCCGAAAAATACGGTATTCCCCTTGGGATAAAATGCACATTTCATCATTAATCAACCTTATAAATACATATAGCAGAAAGAAAAGGTGTTTTTTCCCCCCACACGTATAGCTATTTCAGGGACTAGAGAGCAGGAAATACCCAGACACCGTCTTAATTTTAAACATTTTTGAAAGACAATTATTCCCCTTGGGATAATATTCATGTTTAATCAATTAATTGCTTAAATTATTATTAATAAAATTCAGTGGCGGGCCATGCGTTTTCCCACTTAGGCCTTCAGTGATGTCCCACTTCAATGATTACCTCTCAAAATACCATCATTTATGTCCCCACATGACCATTCCTGGAGAAATACTATACAGGAACACATTTACGCACTACTGGGCATTGAAACACATCAACAGTGTACAAAACGTGTTATCTTTTGGCACATTTAAAAATCAATTAAAACGCATTAGCAATTAAAACAGATCTTAAGTGGTACTGTCAAAATTTAAATGGCAAAAAACATTAAAAGTGAAAAAATAAAATATTTGAACTCACAATTTGTAGCATGTATTCGACGCCGTATAAGCCAGTGGTGCTCCTCGTCGTCGGCTTATCCGAGTGGAGTGGAAAAGGCGGGCCTTTCCCCATTTCATCGCCAGAACAGCTGAGCTGGCTTCAGGAGTTGGCCGACATGGTCTCACAAGATGTAGTCTCTCTTTAAATATCCTTCTTGGAAACGGCCTCGCAAATATATATCAACGTTTTGTCCTCCTTCTCTGCTATCCTGGTATGGCTACGGCGCAACACTTCCTGCTTCCTGCTAAATTGCAACTTGTGGTTGGATACTCACTAATAGCTAGAACTAGCACGCATATATCTAAATTGAATTTTTTTTTTAAAGGGTTTTTAAGCCTTTTTTAAAAGCATCCACAGTCTGTGGGGCCCTCAGGTGGTCAGGGAGAGCGTTCCACAGACTGGGAGCGGCGGATTGTTTTAGTTCCTGTCTTGCGCTCCTATTTTGGTGGCTTTTTCTCTCTTTTTGGTATTTTCCTGTAGCAGTTTCAGGTCTTCCTTTGAGCGATATTTCCCGCATCTACTTTGTTTTTATCCTTCATTGTGGGGACATTGTCGATTGTCATGTCATGTCCGGATGTACATTGTGGACGCCGTCTTTGCTCCACAGTAAGTCTTTGCTGTCCTCCAGCATTCTGTTTTTGTTTACTTTGTAGCCAGTTCAGTTTTAGTCTCGTTCTGCATAGCCTTCCCACAGTGGTTGAAAAACAGTGGTATAGTTAACAAATTGTGCCAGTTTCAAACATTGAAATGTTGAACTATGACAATGTGAGCATGTAGTGTGAATGAAGATAAAGATAAAGCCACCTTTCCATGCAGCCAGCTGTATCCTGCCTACTCTCTGAACGTGTCGTCCGTGTACCTGAAGCTGGCCAGACTCTACATGGACCTGGACAGGCTCTCCATGGGCAGGAGTGCGCTGAAGAAGGTGGAGTAAAAACATTTGTTTTGGGTTATTTGTAAGAGCGTGTCTAAACTGGAACGGTGTGTTGACAGGCAATGGCCATCATGGAGGTGGCCCATGGGAGAGAACACCACTATGTGAAAGTGCTGCGCGAGGACATGACACAACTGGGATGAGCGTCTTTCAATACTTTCTCAGGTTTTCATACTGAAAGAATATAAGCCAATGAAGTATTATTTATGGATGTTTTTAACATAACATACTGTATTTTCCGGACCATAGGGCGCACTGGATTATAAGGCGCACTGCCGATGAATGGTCTATTTTCTATCTTTTTTCGTATGAGGCGCACTGGATTATAGGGCGCATTAAGGGAGTCATAGTATTATTATGTTTTCTAAATGTAAAAGACTTCCTTGTGGTCTACATCAGTGTTTTTCAACACTAGTGTGCCATGAGACACAGTCTGGTGTGCCGTGGGAGATGATCTAATTTCACCTATTTAGGTTAAAAATATTTTTTGCAAAGCAGTAATTATAGTCTGCAAATGATGTGTCGGTGCTGTCTAGAGCTCGGCGGAGTAACCGTGTAATACTCTTCCATATCAGTAGGTGGTAGTCGGTAGCTAATTGCTTTTTAGATGTGGGAAACAGCGGGAAGCAGGGTGCAGGTAAAGAGGTGTCTAGTGCTTAAACCAAAAATAAACAAAAGGTGAATGCCCCTAAGAAAAGGCATTGAAGCTTAGGGAAGGCTATGCAGAACGAAACTAAAACTGAACTGGCTACAAAGTAAACAAAAAAAGAATGCTGGACGACAGCAAAGACTTACAGCGTGTGGAGCAGACGGCGTCCACAAAGTACATCCGTACATGACATGACAATCACCACCAAAATAGGAGCGCAAGACAAGAAGTAAAACACTACACACAGGAAAACACAGAAAAACTCAAAATAAGTCAGGGTGTGATGTGACAGGTCGTGACAGTAGACCTACTTTGAGACAAGAGCTATAGTGATGCATGCTTGGTTATGGTTATGGTTTGAATTCATATCCGACAATTGCGACAACGACTTTTTACTGTCAACTGAGTTTCGTTTTTTAACGATTTCTGCTGGTGGTGTGCCTCCGCATTTTTTCAACGCAAAAAATGTGCCTTGGCTCAAAAAAGGTTGAAAAACACTGGTCTACATAACATGTAATGGTAGTTCTTTGGTCAAAATGTTGCATAGATGATGTTTTACAGATCATCTTCAAGTCGCTTTCTGACAGTCACTTCAGGATGTGCTGTTTTGTGGGCGGTCTTATTTACGTGACTCACCTTCGACAGCGTCTTCTCCCCGCCATCTTTGTTGTAGCGGTGTAGCGTGCAAGGACGGGAGTGGAAGAAGTGTCAAAAGATGGAGCTAACTGTTTTAATGACGTTCAGACTTTACTTCAATCAATAACGGAGCAGCATCTCCTCATCCGGAAACAACAACAACAGGAAATGTGTCCCGTGAAAAAGCGTCCGACCGGAACTCTCTAATAACTAAAGTTCCTTGGGTGAATAATGTAAACTCACTATACCGGTATGTTTTAGCGCTTTCATGGTGAGTTTACTGACAGATATAAGTAAGAACTTTACACTACTTTATATTAGAAATGGCAACAGCGGAGGATGAATGTCACATAACAAGAAGATAGAGAAAAAGAAGAAGCTTATCGACTACAAAGGGGGACGCGCGGAAATTTTCAGGACTTATGCAGATCACAAATACAGATCAGCAGGTACCTAAAGGTAAGAAAAGTTGCTTTTGCATAATATTGCGAAACAAAACGCCAGATAATATGTCTTACCTTATACACACACCATAATAATACTGGTATGTTGAAGCACAGTACAATCCATCAAGCGGTGTGGCTTCATAGCTTACCAAAGTCCTACTAAAACATTTTGATAGATTTTTAAACGCTGTGTGTAATGTTCTATATTTTCAATGGGACATATAAAAAGTTGGTGTCTACTTGAGTCATATTGCAGTCGACACGTATCTCTTATGTTTGACTGCCATCTGCCGGTCACACTTATCATTTCACCATGTACCAAATAAAATTGCTTCGAGATCGGTAAGCACAACCAGAATTATTCCGTACATTAGGCGCACCGAGGTATAAGGCGCACTGTCCAGTTTTGAGGGAAAAAAATGATTTTAAGTGCGCCTTATAGTCCGGAAAATACGGTAAGCGTGTTATTTTGTCTCTCCAGAGAGTTGTGCATTTGATGTTTACTGATGTGGCCCAAAGTTGCTGCTTTCAACTCTTAAGAGCTCTTACAATTTCAGTTACACTTTTTACCCTCAGGTCCCAAATTGGTCCCGCTTAGAAAGGTGCAATAAAAATGTAATAGATATTTGTTTTGTTTTTCACCATCACCCATATTTTGGCAAAAACGTTCATACAAACTATATATATATAACGCTTTTTTCATATTTATTTAATTGTTTGAATTGTTTTTTTAAACACGTATTTGGATATACACATATGTTTGTTTGGAATGGATAAAAAAAAGTATGGATCAAAGAAAAGATTGCATTTTTTTTCTTGAATTTTACTTGTTTAAAGTAATTCCCTAAATAATGTCACTAATATGCTCCGTCTGCCTCGCAGTGACGATTACTTTAGTGTCATCTGATTGTAGGTTTAGTAAGTTATGATCTCCAGGTGATGTATGGCCTCGTTATCCTCTTCCCTGCAAGCAATCAAATGGGTAATAAAATATGTTTATGAAATAATTACATATTTGAAAAAATTAAATATGTAAAATATATTTAAAAAGAAATAAAAATGGGATATTTTTAATGAATAGTGTAGAAAAACATTTTTCTTAAAAAAATATTACATATTTAAAAAATGTGCAAGTAAGTTTTTAAAAAGTAGTTGGTTTTATATGTAATGATTGTATTACAAAATATTTTATTAGTCATAAAAAATCATACATTTTTTTAAAACCAATTTTTTTTATATATTTTGAAAACTTACAGTTTTTAAATATCTCATTATTTTATAAAACAATGTTTTTTAATATGTAATCATTTTATAAAAAATATTTTTCATAAAATAATTATGTATAAATTACTGTAGATGAAGCATTTTTAATAAAATAATTACATATCTAAAAAACTAGCTACTCTTTTAAAATATAGTTGAAAATAAATGAAATGTATTTTTTTATAATAAGAAAATTTGTAGACAAAACATTTTCATTAAAATTACATATTTGAAAGTTACAACATGCAAAATATTTTCCAAACCATATATATAAAAATATATTTAAGAATAAATAAAAATGGGATTTTTTTCATGAATAGAATAGTAAAATGTGTTAAATTAATAAGAATAATTACATTATTTTTTTTAAAATGTAACGTTTTTTCATAAATAATATTTGTAGCAAAAATGCTTTATTAAAAAAATTACCCCAAAAATAAATATGATTTGAAAATTAATTTAATTATTTTTAATAGAATAATACAATTTGTAATTTAAAAAAAAAAAAAATACATATTTAATATGTATAAATATTTTTGAAAGTATAAAAACATAAATTATTATTTTTTTTAATGTGATTTTATTTTAACAATAATTTAAATTTGTATAAAAAATAAATCTTTAACACAAAAAACCCCATGTTGTTCATTGCTTAAATGTGTAATGACAAAACCATACTACTACAAGCCGCTAAGACATTTAGCATTAGTTTTTTGTTCCGTAGCGGACATAGAGTGTGTTGTACGTGTCGTGCACGCGTGTGTTTGTTGACTTACCAGGAAGGCAGCTTGGCCACCGGGGAGCCCGTTAAAAAGCGTGCATGTTTGCATGAAAAGCTCTCGGCTCGTCGTCACTCTTAGCACCAAGGGAGAGGAATTCCCCTCTGCACATAAACACTTCATTAATAACCAATACAGCTGTTGGCCACTCTTAAAGAAAATAAGGCTTTATTGCTTAAAAAGCAAGTACATGTTTGAGTAAGGGGAATGCAGTGGAAACACATATACAAAATATATGTACACATCTCTTTTGTAAAAGGTGAGGTTTAGCAAAAAAGGGGATTAAATATGAACAAACAGTGGAATGCCGCGTGACATGGAAGTGCAATAAAACACTTGAATGTAAAGAGAGCAGGAAGCTTATATATATATCTGAGAATATATTTATATATATGTTTATATATACAATGACAATATCTTAAAAAGCATGCATAGTTTAACAGGTCGCGGTATTTTGGAGTACCAAGTCAGGAAAGATATAAAAAGTTTTGTCACGCACGTCCGTTAGTGTATGTACAGAAGTATCATTTTAATCAATGATTGGTTTTTTTTCCTTCGAAAACCAAACCTAAATATCAGCTTTCTCTTTCCTGAGAGGAACATAGACCGTTTGAAGCCTTGCTCTCACAACAAGACAAATAAAATTAATAGATGCTGATTTCAAGATTCCATCTTTGGAGGTAAAAAAACAGATAGGCGTGTGGATATCAGCACAAAGATACAGTATTTACACATGGGAGTCCAACAGGCAGACTATTAAGTAAATCAGAACAATTGCATCTCAGGTCATTATTGTTGAAATGTAGTTGTTGTTACACGTTAACAGAAATACAGTAAATGAGGTGAAACCAGGATTTGCTAATTAATTAAAACGCTAATGTGATTAGATTTTTCCCCATAATATTTTAGAATATTTTACATCGGCATTGGCGGATTGTAACGCAAGTGCGGCCACCAACTGTTCAACAAGTGTACTGCAGACTCTTAGTGACTGGCCTAGACCAGGGGTGTCAAACGTACGAACAGGTTTTACCCGGCCAGCGGGATGACTTTGCAAACTATGAAAATGAGCCAACATTTTTTGAATGAAAGCAACAGCTGTTCTAAATGTGTCCACTAGATGTCGCAATAGCAATTCTTTGTAGATGATGCTACATATGTACAAAATAATGATGTTAGTGCACCAGTGGAGGAAAATGAGAAAACTACATAAATAACATACTGTAATTTGATTTTTATAATTTTTTTTTACGTTGATAGATTGAAAATTACCACCAATGAGTTGACTGATGAACATTATCACATCATTTATTCAGAAAGTATAAATAACGACAAATAAAGGTAGAATACTATTAAACGCAACATGTAAGTGTAAAAAAAATAAAATAAAATAACGATTTGTATATTTTCAGAATGTGTTGGTTCTGTTTTTAAACAAAGAAAACAATCTGAAGTTGTCTTTGTTTTTAAGTTATCGTGCCGTGATTTCACCAGTCCGGCCCACTTGGGAGTAGATTTGTGGCCCCCCCATCTAAAATGAGTTTGACACCCCTGGCCTAGACTCTCCAACAACATGACGGAGCTAAATGAGACGAGAGTTCTTAAGGAACTGAATGAGGACCTGGTACACAAACTTGTACTGTGAGATGGTCTGGACCATCAGCAACCTCTGCTGCCTAAGACCTGACAACATGGTGGGCACCTCCACGGGCTGGACAGGAGAGGAGGGGAAACAACACACACCAAACATTAGAAGGAGGAAAAATGCATTGTTTTGCAGTAGACACCCACAGTGTAGCCCACCAGTCATCCTCCACTTGACTAAAATGATACTAAGTGCATAAAACACCTAAGGATAAGAGTATAAAATAATTTCAATCAAAACAACAAAAACCATGAAATTACAGGATTTAATTGAACTGTTAAATTATTGAAGGAGCTATAACAGGAATTTACAGGACTTATTTAACAAAAAATTAAATGGTAGGTAACAATAAGGAACTTGGAATCTTTACTTCCAATAATTAATTTAACCAACATAAATTTGGGCAAAAAAAGCATTTTTTATTTTAAAGAGGAAATATAACCGTAGGTAATGTTGCAAAACTTCCACAAGAGGGCAGTGTAGAACCTCTGCTTCTGTTAGGGTGGGACACTTCATTAGGTACACCTCCATACTTCACATAAGTACACTTTTATATTGCCTGAAAACTATGAATACTTTTATTTTCAATGTTTAAAATACAATAAGGACGTTATTGAGAAAAAATATGTTAATTTGTATTTTTTATTTTGGTAAATTAATATTTAAAATAATTATAATTAATTCCTATGATGTGTCTTTTTTTCCCCAGCTGAAAAATGACATTACAATTATTTTAAACTACCTTCATCCTAATATTTTTATTTAAAAATATTCTTTTACTTTCTTTTTTTCTTCTAAAATTGTCATCTAATATTTTTGTATTGAAAAAATAGTATTCATCTTAATATTTGTAATCAAAAAATAGTTTTCCACCTAATATTTTTTTCACTTAAAAAAAGTCCTTATCCTAATATTTTTTTAAAATAAAAAAATAGTCTTTCGCTTATTTATTTAGATATTTAAAAAATAGTCTTCTTCTAATATTTTTTTCATTAAAAAATAGTTTTCCCCCTAATATTTTTTTCACTTAAAAAAAAGTCCTTATCCTAATATTTTTCATTTTATTTATAGCCTTCCTTTTAATGTTTTTAATAAAAAAAAGTCTTTCACTTAATTATTTTTTTATTTATTTAAAAAAATAGTCTTCTTTAATATTTTTTCATTAAAAAATAGTTTTCCCCCTAATATTTTTTCACTTAAAAAAAAAGACCTTATCCTAATATTTTTTATTTTATAAATAGCCTTCCTCTTAATGTTTTTAATAAAAAATAGTATTTCGCTTAATTATTTATTTATTTATTTAAAAAATAGTCTTCTTCTAATATTTTTTTATTTAAAAATAGTCTTCCTCTTTATTGTATGTTTTATAAAAAATAGTCTCCATCCTAATATCTTTTTATTTAAAAAGTCTTCATCTTAATATTTTCCCCAAGCTGAAAAATGAAATCCACACACTGCTTTAATGGGCATGTGTCCCAATACTTTTCCATGCCCCTTCATCCCCCCGCCCCCCAAACATGGCGGCGTTCTACTTACCTCATTGTGCTCCAGACAGCTGATCATGAGCTCAGTGAGGATGACCACACCTGTGCGGCCCACCCCCGCGCTACAGTGCACCACCACCGGGGGGTTGAGGCTCTTGGAGGTGTCCAACATGGAGTTGGTGTGTCTCCTCACAGATTGGATCTCCTCCAGGTAGGCTGCAAAAACAATCATATTAATTAATAACCACAGTAATAAGAAAGCAAATGGAGGATGGAACTCACAGAGGAACCCCTGGACGTATTCGGGGCAGCCCTGCTCGGGCCAGTCGGTGTACTGCAGGTGCCACACCGTCCTCTCCTGGCCCGACAGCAGGTGTTTGACCTTCAACCCCGTGGTGGCGTAGCACCCCGAGTCGGTGCGGAACTTGGTGGTCACCTTGAACTTGCCGTGCGTGGCCGAGTTGTGCTTGGAGCCCAGTTTGGGCCAATAGCGGTGACTCTTGGGCCTGCCGCCCTCCTGGGTGGAGAATCAACTCAACTCATTATAGATTTCAGAGAAAAGACACAATTAGTAATGGACTTGTGTGCGTGTGTGCGTTACCTCCTCGGCCGTAACCATAGCGATGACGCTGACCCCCTGCTCCCAGACCATCTGCCAGAAGTCGGCGCAGGTGTTGGCGAGCGGGCCCTGGGTGGCGATGTAGGTCCACTCCTCCCCTCTGATGGTCACCTGTGGACAAAAAAACATTTTAAATACGCTCCATAATCAATCACATCTAAAACAGAAAAGAAAATTGCTAATTCAGATAAGCTACAATTTGTTTTTAAAGTATAACCAAAACATGTTGCCAGTAATGCAGCCAGACGACCACTGGAGGGCAGTATAGAGACTCACACACTACTTTTTCAGATCCACCTGCAAACTTCAAGAGCATCATTACAAAAGTTGCTTAAAAGATTGTCTACATCCTAATGTTTTTATTTTTAAAATGGTCTTTATACTAACATTTTTATTAACAAAGTCATCAACTAATATTTGTATTAAAATTAATGTCCTCCCTAATATTTCTAATTAAAAATAGTTTACCTCCCAATATTTTTTGAAATATAAAAAGTATTTCTCCTAATACAGCTTTAAAAATAGTCTCTCTTAATATTTATTTTTTGAAAAAATCCTCTTTTAAATATTTTCCTTAAAAAAATGTTGCACCTAATATTTTTTATTTGAAAAATTGTCATCGTAATATTTTTATTTAAAAATATTATTTCACTTACTCTGTTTTTATTTTTAAAATTGTCTTCACCTAATTTGTTTGTAATGAAGAAATAGTATTCATCTTAATATTTGTAATAAAAAATAGTTTCCCCCATAAAATTGTTTTTATTAAAAAAAAAGTCCTTATCCTAATATTTTTTTATTTTATAAATAGCCTTCCTCTTGTTTTTTTTAATCAAAAGTAGTATTTCTCTTAATATTTTTTATTGAAAAAATCCTTGTCCAAATATTTTTTTATACTTTTTTTTTTTCATTTTTATATGTTTTTATTTGAAAAACTACCTTCATCCTAATATTTTTATTTCTTTTTTTTCTAAAATTGTGTTCATCTAATATTTGTATCTAAAAATATTATTTCACCTACTCTGTTTTTATTTTTAAAATTGTCTTCACCTAATTTTTTGGTAATGAAAAAATAGTATTCATCTTAATATTTGTAATCAAAAAATAGTTTTCCCCTTAATATTTTTTAAATTAAAAAAGTCCTTCTAATATTTTTTATTTTATAAATAGCCTTCCTCTTAATGTTTTTTTTAATCAAACATAATCTTTCTCTTAATATTTTTTACTGAAAAAATCCTCATCCAAATATTTTTTTATAAAAAAAAAAGTTCCTTCTAATATTTTCTTATTTGAAAAAATGCCTTCATCCTAATATTTTTATTTAAAAATATTATTTTACTTATTTAAAAAAAAATCTAAAATGGTCTTTATCTAATATTTTTGTATTGAAAAAATAGTATTCATCTTAATATTTGTAATCAAAAAATAGTTTCCCCGCCTAATTTTTTTTTATTAAAAAAAAGACCTAAAAAAGACCTTATCCCAATATTTTTTTTTAATTTCATAAATAGCCTTCCTCTTAATGTTTTTAAAAAAAATCAAAAACAGTCTTTCTCTTGATTTTTTTTTTAATTGAAAAAAATCCTCGTTTAATTTTAAAATAAGTTTTAATGTGGAAAACTACCTTTATCCTGATATTTTTATTCAGAAATATTATTTTACTTCCTTTTTTTTTCTAAAATTGTCTTCATCAAATATTTTTTTTAATAAAAAATAGTCCTTATCCTAATATTTTTATTTAAAAATATTATTTTACTTACTTTTTTTTAATCTAAAATTGTCTTCATGTAATATTTTTTAATTGAAAAAATAGTATTCAACTTAATATTTGTAATCAAAAAATAGTTTTCCCCCTAATATTTTTACTGTATATGTTATATATATATATATATATATATATATTTATATATATATATATATATATATATATATATATATATATATATATATATACACTGTATATATATAAAGTATATAAATATATTTTTATTTGAAGAAAAATAGTCTTCAATATATATATATATATATATATATATATATATATATATATATATATATATATATATACATATATATATATACACACACATATATATATATATACATATATATATATATATATATATATATATATATATATATATATATATATATATATATATATATGTATAAGACTATTTTTCTTCAAATAAAAATATATTTATATACTTTATATATATACAGTATATATATATATATATATATATATATATATATATATATATATATATATATATATATATATATATATATATATATATATATATATATATATATATATATATATATATATATATATATATATATATATATATATATATATATATATATATATATATATATGACATAAAAGCCAGCACCAGTGTCTGCTAACACTATCAGGAGGGAAACAAACAAGGCGGGTGTTGTTAAATGAAATGGTTGCGCCCTAAGAGGTTTAAGGCGTGACAGGCGGCGATCACGCTGAACATGGCATGCAGAACTTGTGCACGATGCGAGGGGTGCTATTGGGTCAGATGGACTTAAGAGGGTTTGGAGAACATTCCTGGTGAATTCCTGTGAGCTCTTTGAGATTAAAGGCCCGCCTTTCATCCCGAGGTGACCACAATGAAGAGTAGAAGAAGAAATATGAGCGTGTCTCGTTAAGCCTTCATGTCTGCTGTGTGATGTGGCGGTCATGTGACACGCCAACCGAGACACATCAATACACGGCAGTCTTTATAGAAGTTTCCACAATGCCACTCGCCCCTGACGCCTTGGGCAAAAACAGGAAGTATTGAAGTTAGCCCGGGTTCTCAGCCAATGACAGTCGCCCGTCAGTCAACCGGACTCATCAAAACTTTTGACAAGAGCAAAATGCATGCTGATGTGTCTCAGCTCTGGATGCTACATTATTGTACTCCACAGTCTCCACTCAGCTGCAGCGTGCCCTCAGTCTCCTCTCGGATAAGACCAGTCTCTTGATAAGAAGTAAATACAACAGAGCTTTTCCTTCATGGTGCATAACATACTCCATAGGGACATGACATACTCCACAGGGACATGACATACTCCATAGGGACATCACATACTCCATAGGGACATCACATACTCCATAGGGACATCACATACTCCATAGGGACATCACATACTCCACAGGGACATGACATACTCCATAGGGACATCACATACTCCATAGGGACATCACATACTCCATAGGGACATCACATACTCCATAGGGACATCACATACTCCATAGGGACATCACATACTCCATAGGGACATGACATACTCCATAGGGACATCACATACTCCATAGGGACATCACATACTCCATAGGGACATGACATACTCCATAGGGACATCACATACTCCATAGGGACATCACATACTCCATAGGGACATCACATACTCCACAGGGACATCACATACTCCATAGGGACATCACATACTCCATAGGGACATGACATACTCCATAGGGACATGACATACTCCATAGGGACATGACATACTCCATAGGGACATGACATACTCCATAGGGACATGACATACTCCATAGGGACATCACATACTCCATAGGGACATCACATACTCCATAGGGACATGACATACTCCACAGGGACATCACATACTCCACAGGGACATGACATACTCCATAGGGACATGACATACTCCATAGGGACATCACATACTCCATAGGGACATCACATACTCCATAGGGACATGACATACTCCATAGGGACATCACATACTCCATAGGGACATGACATACTCCATAGGGACATCACATACTCCATAGGGACATCACATACTCCACAGGGACATCACATACTCCATAGGGACATCACATACTCCATAGGGACATGACATACTCCATAGGGACATGACATACTCCATAGGGACATGACATACTCCATAGGGACATGACATACTCCATAGGGACATGACATACTCCATAGGGACATCACATACTCCATAGGGACATCACATACTCCATAGGGACATGACATACTCCACAGGGACATCACATACTCCACAGGGACATGACATACTCCATAGGGACATGACATACTCCATAGGGACATCACATACTCCATAGGGACATCACATACTCCATAGGGACATGACATACTCCATAGGGACATCACATACTCCATAGGGACATGACATACTCCATAGGGACATCACATACTCCATAGGGACATCACATACTCCATAGGGACATGACATACTCCACAGGGACATCACATACTCCATAGGGACATCACATACTCCATAGGGACATCACATACTCCATAGGGACATCACATACTCCATAGGGACATGACATACTCCATAGGGACATCACATACTCCATAGGGACATCACATACTCCATAGGGACATCACATACTCCATAGGGACATGACATACTCCATAGGGACATCACATACTCCATAGGGACATCACATACTCCATAGGGACATGACATACTCCATAGGGACATCACATACTCCATAGGGACATCACATACTCCATAGGGACATGACATACTCCATAGGGACATCACATACTCCATAGGGACATCACATACTCCATAGGGACATCACATACTCCACAGGGACATCACATACTCCATAGGGACATCACATACTCCATAGGGACATGACATACTCCATAGGGACATGACATACTCCACAGGGACATCACATACTCCATAGGGACATCACATACTCCATAGGGACATCACATACTCCATAGGGACATGACATACTCCACAGGGACATCACATACTCCATAGGGACATCACATACTCCATAGGGACATGACATACTCCATAGGGACATCACATACTCCATAGGGACATCACATACTCCATAGGGACATGACATACTCCATAGGGACATGACATACTCCATAGGGACATGACATACTCCATAGGGACATCACATACTCCACAGGGACATCACATACTCCATAGGGACATGACATACTCCATAGGGACATGACATACTCCATAGGGACATGACATACTCCATAGGGACATCACATACTCCACAGGGACATCACATACTCCATAGGGACATGACATACTCCATAGGGACATGACATACTCCACAGGGACATCACATACTCCATAGGGACATGACATACTCCATAGGGACATCACATACTCCATAGGGACATGACATACTCCATAGGGACATGACATACTCCACAGGGACATCACATACTCCATAGGGACATGACATACTCCATAGGGACATCACATACTCCATAGGGACATGACATACTCCACAGGGACATCACATACTCCATAGGGACATCACATACTCCATAGGGACATGACATACTCCACAGGGACATCACATACTCCACAGGGACATCACATACTCCATAGGGACATGACATACTCCATAGGGACATGACATACTCCATAGGGACATGACATACTCCACAGGGACATCACATACTCCATAGGGACATCACATACTCCATAGGGACATCACATACTCCATAGGGACATGACATACTCCACAGGGACATCACATACTCCATAGGGACATCACATACTCCATAGGGACATGACATACTCCATAGGGACATCACATACTCCATAGGGACATCACATACTCCATAGGGACATGACATACTCCATAGGGACATGACATACTCCATAGGGACATGACATACTCCATAGGGACATCACATACTCCACAGGGACATCACATACTCCATAGGGACATGACATACTCCATAGGGACATGACATACTCCATAGGGACATGACATACTCCATAGGGACATCACATACTCCACAGGGACATCACATACTCCATAGGGACATGACATACTCCATAGGGACATGACATACTCCACAGGGACATCACATACTCCATAGGGACATGACATACTCCATAGGGACATCACATACTCCATAGGGACATGACATACTCCATAGGGACATGACATACTCCACAGGGACATCACATACTCCATAGGGACATGACATACTCCATAGGGACATCACATACTCCATAGGGACATGACATACTCCATAGGGACATCACATACTCCACAGGGACATCACATACTCCATAGGGACATCACATACTCCATAGGGACATGACATACTCCATAGGGACATCACATACTCCACAGGGACATCACATACTCCATAGGGACATCACATACTCCATAGGGACATCACATACTCCATAGGGATATGACATACTCCATAGGGACATCACATACTCCATAGGGACATGACATACTCCATAGGGACATGACATACTCCACAGGGACATCACATACTCCATAGGGACATGACATACTCCATAGGGACATCACATACTCCATAGGGACATGACATACTCCATAGGGACATGACATACTCCACAGGGACATCACATACTCCATAGGGACATGACATACTCCATAGGGACATCACATACTCCATAGGGACATGACATACTCCATAGGGACATCACATACTCCACAGGGACATCACATACTCCATAGGGACATCACATACTCCATAGGGACATCACATACTCCATAGGGACATGACATACTCCATAGGGACATCACATACTCCACAGGGACATCACATACTCCATAGGGACATGACATACTCCATAGGGACATCACATACTCCATAGGGACATGACATACTCCATAGGGACATGACATACTCCATAGGGACATCACATACTCCACAGGGACATCACATACTCCATAGGGACATCACATACTCCATAGGGACATGACATACTCCATAGGGACATCACATACTCCACAGGGACATCACATACTCCATAGGGACATCACATACTCCATAGGGACATCACATACTCCATAGGGACATGACATACTCCATAGGGACATCACATACTCCATAGGGACATCACATACTCCATAGGGACATGACATACTCCATAGGGACATCACATACTCCATAGGGACATCACATACTCCATAGGGACATCACATACTCCACAGGGACATCACATACTCCATAGGGACATCACATACTCCATAGGGACATGACATACTCCATAGGGACATGACATACTCCATAGGGACATGACATACTCCATAGGGACATGACATACTCCATAGGGACATGACATACTCCATAGGGACATGACATACTCCATAGGGACATGACATACTCCATAGGGACATGACATACTCCATAGGGACATGACATACTCCATAGGGACATCACATACTCCATAGGGACATGACATACTCCACAGGGACATCACATACTCCACAGGGACATGACATACTCCATAGGGACATGACATACTCCATAGGGACATCACATACTCCATAGGGACATCACATACTCCATAGGGACATGACATACTCCATAGGGACATCACATACTCCATAGGGACATGACATACTCCATAGGGACATGACATACTCCACAGGGACATCACATACTCCATAGGGACATCACATACTCCATAGGGACATCACATACTCCATAGGGACATCACATACTCCATAGGGACATGACATACTCCATAGGGACATCACATACTCCATAGGGACATCACATACTCCATAGGGACATGACATACTCCATAGGGACATCACATACTCCATAGGGACATGACATACTCCATAGGGACATCACATACTCCATAGGGACATCACATACTCCATAGGGACATCACATACTCCATAGGGACATGACATACTCCATAGGGACATCACATACTCCATAGGGACATCACATACTCCATAGGGACATGACATACTCCATAGGGACATCACATACTCCATAGGGACATCACATACTCCATAGGGACATGACATACTCCATAGGGACATCACATACTCCATAGGGACATCACATACTCCATAGGGACATCACATACTCCATAGGGACATCACATACTCCATAGGGACATGACATACTCCATAGGGACATCACATACTCCATAGGGACATCACATACTCCATAGGGACATGACATACTCCATAGGGACATCACATACTCCATAGGGACATGACATACTCCATAGGGACATCACATACTCCATAGGGACATCACATACTCCATAGGGACATCACATACTCCATAGGGACATGACATACTCCATAGGGACATCACATACTCCATAGGGACATCACATACTCCATAGGGACATGACATACTCCATAGGGACATCACATACTCCATAGGGACATCACATACTCCATAGGGACATGACATACTCCATAGGGACATCACATACTCCATAGGGACATCACATACTCCATAGGGACATCACATACTCCACAGGGACATCACATACTCCATAGGGACATCACATACTCCATAGGGACATGACATACTCCATAGGGACATGACATACTCCATAGGGACATGACATACTCCACAGGGACATCACATACTCCATAGGGACATCACATACTCCATAGGGACATCACATACTCCATAGGGACATGACATACTCCACAGGGACATCACATACTCCATAGGGACATCACATACTCCATAGGGACATCACATACTCCATAGGGACATCACATACTCCATAGGGACATGACATACTCCATAGGGACATCACATACTCCATAGGGACATCACATACTCCATAGGGACATGACATACTCCATAGGGACATGACATACTCCATAGGGACATGACATACTCCATAGGGACATCACATACTCCACAGGGACATCACATACTCCATAGGGACATGACATACTCCATAGGGACATGACATACTCCATAGGGACATGACATACTCCATAGGGACATCACATACTCCACAGGGACATCACATACTCCATAGGGACATGACATACTCCATAGGGACATGACATACTCCACAGGGACATCACATACTCCATAGGGACATGACATACTCCATAGGGACATCACATACTCCATAGGGACATGACATACTCCATAGGGACATGACATACTCCACAGGGACATCACATACTCCATAGGGACATGACATACTCCATAGGGACATCACATACTCCATAGGGACATGACATACTCCATAGGGACATCACATACTCCACAGGGACATCACATACTCCATAGGGACATCACATACTCCATAGGGACATGACATACTCCATAGGGACATCACATACTCCACAGGGACATCACATACTCCATAGGGACATCACATACTCCATAGGGACATCACATACTCCATAGGGATATGACATACTCCATAGGGACATCACATACTCCATAGGGACATGACATACTCCATAGGGACATGACATACTCCACAGGGACATCACATACTCCATAGGGACATGACATACTCCATAGGGACATCACATACTCCATAGGGACATGACATACTCCATAGGGACATGACATACTCCACAGGGACATCACATACTCCATAGGGACATGACATACTCCATAGGGACATCACATACTCCATAGGGACATGACATACTCCATAGGGACATCACATACTCCACAGGGACATCACATACTCCATAGGGACATCACATACTCCATAGGGACATCACATACTCCATAGGGACATGACATACTCCATAGGGACATCACATACTCCACAGGGACATCACATACTCCATAGGGACATGACATACTCCATAGGGACATCACATACTCCATAGGGACATGACATACTCCATAGGGACATGACATACTCCATAGGGACATCACATACTCCACAGGGACATCACATACTCCACAGGGACATCACATACTCCACAGGGACATGACATACTCCACAGGGACATCACATACTCCATAGGGACATCACATACTCCATAGGGACATCACATACTCCATAGGGACATGACATACTCCATAGGGACATCACATACTCCATAGGGACATCACATACTCCATAGGGACATCACATACTCCACAGGGACATCACATACTCCATAGGGACATCACATACTCCATAGGGACATCACATACTCCATAGGGACATCACATACTCCATAGGGACATCACATACTCCACAGGGACATCACATACTCCATAGGGACATGACATACTCCACAGGGACATCACATACTCCATAGGGACATGACATACTCCATAGGGACATGACATACTCCACAGGGACATCACATACTCCATAGGGACATCACATACTCCATAGGGACATCACATACTCCATAGGGACATCACATACTCCACAGGGACATCACATACTCCATAGGGACATGACATACTCCACAGGGACATCACATACTCCATAGGGACATCACATACTCCATAGGGACATCACATACTCCACAGGGACATCACATACTCCATAGGGACATCACATACTCCATAGGGACATCACATACTCCATAGGGACATGACATACTCCATAGGGACATGACATACTCCATAGGGACATCACATACTCCATAGGGACATCACATACTCCATAGGGACATCACATACTCCACAGGGACATCACATACTCCATAGGGACATGACATACTCCATAGGGACATGACATACTCCATAGGGACATGACATACTCCATAGGGACATCACATACTCCATAGGGACATGACATACTCCATAGGGACATCACATACTCCACAGGGACATCACATACTCCATAGGGACATCACATACTCCATAGGGACATGACATACTCCATAGGGACATGACATACTCCACAGGGACATCACATACTCCATAGGGACATGACATACTCCATAGGGACATCACATACTCCATAGGGACATGACATACTCCATAGGGACATCACATACTCCACAGGGACATCACATACTCCATAGGGACATGACATACTCCATAGGGACATGACATACTCCATAGGGACATGACATACTCCATAGGGACATGACATACTCCATAGGGACATGACATACTCCATAGGGACATGACATACTCCATAGGGACATCACATACTCCACAGGGACATGACATACTCCATAGGGACATCACATACTCCATAGGGACATGACATACTCCATAGGGACATCACATACTCCACAGGGACATCACATACTCCATAGGGACATGACATACTCCATAGGGACATGACATACTCCATAGGGACATGACATACTCCATAGGGACATCACATACTCCACAGGGACATGACATACTCCATAGGGACATCACATACTCCATAGGGACATGACATACTCCATAGGGACATCACATACTCCACAGGGACATCACATACTCCATAGGGACATGACATACTCCATAGGGACATGACATACTCCATAGGGACATGACATACTCCATAGGGACATGACATACTCCATAGGGACATCACATACTCCACAGGGACATCACATACTCCATAGGGACATCACATACTCCATAGGGACATGACATACTCCACAGGGACATCACATACTCCACAGGGACATGACATACTCCATAGGGACATGACATACTCCATAGGGACATCACATACTCCATAGGGACATCACATACTCCATAGGGACATGACATACTCCATAGGGACATCACATACTCCATAGGGACATGACATACTCCATAGGGACATCACATACTCCATAGGGACATCACATACTCCATAGGGACATCACATACTCCACAGGGACATCACATACTCCATAGGGACATCACATACTCCATAGGGACATGACATACTCCATAGGGACATGACATACTCCATAGGGACATGACATACTCCACAGGGACATCACATACTCCATAGGGACATCACATACTCCATAGGGACATCACATACTCCATAGGGACATCACATACTCCATAGGGACATGACATACTCCACAGGGACATCACATACTCCATAGGGACATCACATACTCCATAGGGACATCACATACTCCATAGGGACATGACATACTCCATAGGGACATCACATACTCCATAGGGACATCACATACTCCATAGGGACATGACATACTCCATAGGGACATCACATACTCCACAGGGACATCACATACTCCACAGGGACATCACATACTCCACAGGGACATCACATACTCCACAGGGACATGACATACTCCATAGGGACATCACATACTCCATAGGGACATCACATACTCCACAGGGACATCACATACTCCATAGGGACATCACATACTCCATAGGGACATCACATACTCCATAGGGACATGACATACTCCATAGGGACATCACATACTCCATAGGGACATCACATACTCCATAGGGACATGACATACTCCATAGGGACATCACATACTCCACAGGGACATCACATACTCCACAGGGACATCACATACTCCACAGGGACATCACATACTCCACAGGGACATGACATACTCCACAGGGACATCACATACTCCATAGGGACATGACATACTCCATAGGGACATCACATACTCCATAGGGACATGACATGCTCCATAGGGACATGATGGGGTATTGATCAATATATCCACATAAGTATTGGGACACTCATTTTTACTGTGCATGGATTCCAAAGTCAAATATTATGTAAGCACAAACTTCATATTGTATTTCAGAATCAGAATCAGAATAGTTTTATTGCCATTGTTTGAGAACGGGTTCACAAACTAGGAATTTTTCTTGGTGCAATCGTGCAACATAAAACACATATAACTTTATATATATAATTATTATATAATATATATAATGTATGACTCTTTGTTCTGTTCTTTTATATTTATATATACATACACAAACACATATACGTACATGTGTGTAATACATATATACATATATATATACACACATACACGCATATATATATATATATATATATATATATATACATGTGTATATATATATATATATACATGTGTGTATATATATATATATATATATATATATATATACATGTGTATATATATATATATATATATACATGTGTGTGTATATATATATATATATATATATATATATATATATATATATATATATATATATATATATATATATATATATATATATA
>NC_084753.1:5924790-6014790 GCF_033978785.1 Entelurus aequoreus
TTTCATGACTATTTACATTGTCATTTTTAATTTCCCCTCGGGGATTAATAAAGTATTTATGATTCTGAACATTATAATTTGTACAATTTCAGAATGTGCTTGTTCTATTTTTAAACAAAGAAAACAATCTGAAGTTTGTCTTTATTTTTTAAGTTCTCATGTCGTGATTTTTTACCAGTCCAGCCCACTTGGGAGGAGATTTTTCTCCATGTGGCCCCTGATCTGAAATTAATTTGACACCCCTGATTTAGGCCTACTACGTTACTGTATTTTAACCTCTTAAGGCCCAAGATGTTTGTTTACATGCTTTTTTTTAATTTCTCTTGGCTATTTGGGCTTATTGGACCCTAATTAGAATACAGATTAAAAATAATCTTTTGATATGATGTACTTAGTCCATAAGTACACAAACGTGTACTTCATGTTTAGTGACATGCTAATTTTTATTTTTACACTTTTTTTTTCTTCCAAATTCCATTGTATGTTATACTCTTCTGACACCACCAGATGGCAGCATAAGTGTCCACATAAGCGGCCATAAGACCCCAATTCAGTAGTGTACACAATTTTGGAAATTAGAGCTAAAAGGTGCTGTCCACGCATGTGGCCACTAAGCCTTTAGAGCAGGGGTGCTCATTACATCGATCGCGAGCTACCGGTCGATGGCGGAGGGTGTGTCAGTCGATCGCCAGCCAGGCATAAAAAAAAATTGTCCTAAAAATGAGCGATTATAAATCTTCACTATGACGTCACTTTCATCACTTGATTGACATTCACGGCACCCGAGGGTCTTCTGAGATGACGCTGGCTGCTGTCAGCTCATTATTAAGAAAAAATGACCGACAGGAAGGCGAGAAACACTTTTTATTTCAACAGACTCTGGCGCCGTACCTGTCGTCAAAACTCCAAAGACCGACTGCACAGTTGCACAATAAAAGCTCTGCTTCATCCTGCCTGCGCTAACAATATAAGAGTCTCAGAAAGCTAGCGTGCACAAGCTAGCAAGCTACGGAGTTTGCCGCCAATGTATTTCTTGTAAAGTGTATACAAAGGAGTACGGAAGCTGGACAAATAAGATGCCAAAAACCAACCACTTTCATGTGGTATTGGACAGAAAGGAGGACTTTTTTCTCCTCCATTTGAAAATGCGGACGTTATCAGCACCATTGTCTGATTCCTATCAATGCAAGTCATCACAATCTGGTAATACACCAACTTATATTCTTGTCTTCATCAAAGAAAGGAATCTATATGTGTTAAACATGCTTGTATTATCATTAAACACCTTTAACTTGTTAACAATATTAACTATATGTGTTAAACATGCTTGTATTATCTTTAAACACCTTTAACTTGTTAACAATATTAACTATATGTATCAAACATGCTTGTATTATCTTTAAACACCTTTAACTTGTTAACAATATTAACTATATGTATTAAACATTCTTGTATTATCATTAAACACCTTTAATTTACTAACAATATTAACTATATGTGTTAAACATGCTTGCATTATCATTAAACACCTTTAACTTGTTAACAATATTAACTATATGTGTTAAACATGCTTGTATTATCATTAAACACCTTTAATTTATTAACAATATTAACTATATGTGTTAAACATGCTTGCATTATCATTAAACACCTTTAACTTGTTAACAATATTAACTATATGTATTAAACATGCTTGTATTATCTTTAAACAACTTTAACTTATTAACAATATTACCGTAATTTCCGGACTATACGCCGCACCTGACTATAAGCCGCACCAGCTAAATTTAGGGGAAAATACAGATTGCTCCATATATAAGCCGCACCCGACTATAAGCCGCAGGGTTTTGATGTGTAATTAGCGTAGTATATAGGGGTTCCTGCTACCAGGGAGGGGATTGTCGGGACAGAGATGACTGTTTGGGAACGCAAAGCGTCCCATTTATTAACAATAAATCTTTCAATCATTCAATCAAACTTTCACATCTTTGACATGGCGAACAGCATTCGTGCAGAGTACAAATAATACAACGCTGCAAAGGAATACAAAGTGCTCGCCTGTACGTTATCAAAATAACCTGCCTACCGGTATATGAAAAGTCAGTCTTTAATCATTGTATCATCGTCTTCCTCCTGCGTACTAAAACCACTGAAATCCTCTTCGTCGGTGTCGGAGAAGAAGTAGCGGCTTATAGTCCGGAAATTACGGTAACTATATGTGTTAAACATGCTTGTATTATCATCAAACACCTTTAACTTGTTAACAATATTAACTATATGTATTAAACATTCTTGTATTATCTTTAAACACCTTTAATTTATTAACAATATTAACTATATGTGTTAAACATGCTTGTATTATCTTTAAACACCTTTAACTTGTTAACAATATTAACTATATGTATTAAACATTCTTGTATTATCATTAAACACCTTTAATTTATTAACAATATTAACTATATGTATTAAACATTCTTGTATTATCATTAAACACCTTTAATGTATTAACAATATTAACTATATGTGTTAAACATGCTTGCATTATCATTAAACACCTTTAACTTGTTAACAAAAACATATATTTCATAAATAAGTAAATATAAATTATATATATGAATGAGGTAGATCCCCGCGGCTTGATCAATTGAAAAGTAGCTAGCCTGCAGAAAAAGTGTGAGCACCCCTGCTTTAGAAGTTAATGTTGGTCATTATGGTGACCAATGAGAATTTTCAAATGATATGGCCAAAATTCCAGCATGAAAAAAGTCTTACCCTCTGAGCTATTTCCCTCTCCACGATGCTGTCCTCCAAAGAGAACATCTCCGACACGGGCCTCTCCTTCACCGGCTCCTTCCTCACCCTCTCCTTCACGCTGGTCAGGTCGGGTTCTGAAATGGACGGCCCCAAAAGGTTCCCGTTCAGCCCGCCCTGCTCGCCGCGCGTTAGAGTCCCACCGCCGCCGCTTTCAGGGTCGCCACCCCCGGCCACCTGGGCTTGGTCGGGGTCCATGAACCCGTGGCGTCCGTGCGCCGCCGTGTCGTGGTGGTGAGCGTGGGTGGAAACGATGCTGGGAGGTCTGGGAGGACCGGGGTACTCCGGAGGGGGTTTGTTGGGCAGTTTGGCCAAGGCGGCCTGCAACTGGGCGCTGATGCTGATGTCCTCATTAAGACCCGGGATTTGAACATCAAGCTCAGGCCTCTCTTCCTCCTCCTCTTCCTCCTCCTCCTCCTCCTCGCTCTCACTGCTGTGGATGAGCATGGTGGCGTTGGAGAGGGTTTTTTGATGCTGATAGGTGACGGGAGCAGGCGGCTCCTCCTGCTGGGGAGGGATGGGTATTGGCAGGTCTATGGCTTGAGGAGGATGCGGGTGAGGAGGCATCACATGCTCCCGGAGAGTGTTCCTCCGATGAAGAGGAGCGTTCATGCCCTTCATCACCATGGCCTCCATGCCACCCCCGGCCCTCATGCTGCTAATCACCTCCATGCTGTGCCTCTTGCCCAGCGTGGAGCGGTGCTTGGCCGCCGTGGTGAGCGGCTCGCTGACCTCCTGCAGGGACTGGTGCACCACCGCCGAGCTGTCGGGCTGGAAAGTCTTCACCGACAGCTGCACCATGCGGGTCACCAGCTCCGGACTGCTGCCCCCGATGCAGCGGAGGCGATGGCTGGCCAGGTCCGGCGTGCTGGTGGCGGGCCGGAAGGGGGTGGAGGGATACGGCGGGGGAGGTCGGGATATGTGGCTTCTCATGATGTGAGGCGTGGCGGCGTAGTTCCCGGGATTAGTCCCTTGCTGTTTGGTGTTAGCGAGCTCGGGTGTGCTGACGGTGTGAGATATTGAGCTTCCCACGCCGCCGCCAACGCCGCTGCCTCCGTTGATGCATGGCGAATGACACGGACCCTGACTGCTCGCTGGCCCTCCCTGATGGGGGCCATGAGACACCGGCTTACTGTAGCTGATCTGGAAAGCAGAGAAATGTTAGAAAAGTCCAATATGGACGATAATACACACTTAAAGAAAACCCTGATCTAATTACATCTCAATCCAATACAAACATTGACATTTTTGTCTGATCCTGGTCTAGAATGACAACCCTAGTCGCCTCATAAGGAATGTCCAAACATTGTTGGGGAGGGGTAATGACCAATGAAGCATCTACTCAGTGGCATAGTGGCCGCCCTGAGATGGGTAGGTTGTGAGTTCAAACCCCGGCCGAGTCATACCAAAGACTATAAAAATGGGAGCCATCACCTCCGTGCTTGGCACTCAGCATCAGGGGTTGGAATTGGGGGTTACCGTATTTTCCGCACCATAAGCCGCACCTAAAAACCACAAATTTTCTCAAAAGCTGACAGTGCGGCTTATAACCCGGTGCGCCTTGTATATGGATTAATATTCATATTTATTTACATAAAGTTTAGGTCTCGCAACTACGGTAAACACCCGCCATCTTTTTTCCCCGTAGAAGAGGAAGCGCTTCTTCTTCTACGGTAAGCAACCGCCCCCATAGAAGAGGAAGCGCTTCTTCTTCTACTGTAAGCAACCGCCAAGGTGAGCACCCGCCCCCGTAGAAGAAGAAGCGCGCGGATATTACGTTTCATTTCATTTGTGTGTTTCTGTAAAGACCACAAAATGTCTCCTACTAAGAGACACGCGTACAAGGTTCCACTGACTTTTGATATTCCTGTGAACCGCACTGTGGATACAACGGGAGCACGTACGGTGAATATTCGCACCACAGGGAATGAGAAGTCGTCCTTCATTGTGGTTCTAGCTTGCCATGCTAACGGCCAGAAACTTCCACCCGCGGTGATATTCAAAAGGAAGACCTTGCCAAAAGAGAACTTTCCAGCCGGCGTCATCATAAAAGCTAACTCGAAGGGATGGATGGATGAAGAAAAAATGAGCGGAGAGACCGGGTGACTTTTTTCACGCAGCTCCGTCCCTGTTGATCTACGACTGCATGCGCGTCCACATCACAGATGGTGTCAAAAAACAAGTGAAGCACACCAAAGAAGAAGAATAATTCGAGGGATTTGTGGATGAGTAATAACTTCAGAACGTGAGCTTTAAATGTTTATTTTGTGTGTTGTGTGACACTAACGTATGAGCATCGTTGAGTTATTGATGTTGCTATTGCTCTGCACTATTTTCAGTGTTACTATTTTTGTGATTGCACATTTGCACATTACATTTTGGGAGTGAACAGAGTTGTTAGAACGCTGGTTTGTAATATATTATTAAAGTTTGACTGACCTATCTGACTGTTTTGTTGACATTCCCTTTAGCGCAGCGTAGGTGCGGCTAATAACACGGGGCGGCTAATAGGTAAACAAAGTTTTGAAATATGCCATTCATTGAAGGTGCGGCTTACAACACAGGGCGGCTTATGGTGCGGAAAATACGGTAAATCACCAAAAATGATTCCCGGGCACGGCCACCGCTGCTGCTCACTGCTCCCCTCACCACCCAGGGGGTGATTAAGGGTGATGGGTCAAATGCAGAGGATAATTACGCCACACTTAGTGTGTGTGTGTGACTATGATTGGTACTTAATCATCACTGCTAAATAATGTAAATAATTCAATGTGATTATCTTGTGTGATGACTGTATTATGATGATAGTACATATCAGGGGTCGGCTCTTTAGCGCCGCCCTAGTGGCTCTCTGGAGCTTTTTCAAAAATGTATGAAAAATGGAAAAAGATGAGGGGAAAAAATACATTTTTTGTTTTAATACGGTTTTCTGTAGGAGGACAAACATGACACAAACCTCCCTAATTGTTATAAAGCACACTGTTTATATTAAACATGCTTCACTGATTCGAGTATTTGTCGAGAGCCGTTTTGTCCTACTAATTTTGGCGGTCCTTGAACTCACCGTAGTTTGTTTACATGTATAACTATCTCCGACTTTCTAGGACGTGTTTTATGCCACTTCTTTTTCTGTCTCATTTTGTCCACCAAACTTTTAAGTTTGTGCATGAAAGATGAGTTTTGTTGATGTTATTGACTTGTGTGGAGTGCTAATCAGACATATTTGGTCACTGCATGACTGCAAGCTAACCGATGCTAACATGCTATTTAGGCTAGCTATATGTACACATTGCATCATTATGCCTCATTGGTAGGTATTTTTGAGGTCATTTAGTTTCCTTTAAGTCCTCTTAATTCAATTTATATCTCATGACACGTACACTATCTGTATGTAATATGGCTTTTATTTTTTTGCGGCTCCAGACAGATTTGTTTTTGTATTTTTGGTCCAATATGGCTCTTTCAACATTTTGGGTTGCCGACCCCTGGTATATATGATAGTATATATCTGTATCATGAATCAATTTAAGTGGACCCCGACTTAAACAAGTTGAAAAACTTATTCGGGTGTTACCATTTAGTGGTCAATTGTACGGAATATGTACTTCACTGTGCAACCTACTAATAAAAGTCTCAATCAATCAATCAATCAACTGCCATATTACCCAAAAATATAACATGATGAGTTTTGATAACTTTATACATTTCTCATTTTTAAAAGCTATTTTTAAGTGTCTTAATGGATTCGCCCCTGATGTGATGTGTCAAAAAATACAAAGGTACAGTAGTGAAGGTGCGCAGACTGGAGCTGCAGTCAGTCGGAGTTAGGTGTCGGACGACTCTGGGTCAGTCCGCATTGTCAGTGAAGGCCTCACATCTGTGGAACTCTTTGCCACTGGAGGTAAAGTCACAGTCAGACATTCAACTTTTCCCCACAAAACTGAAAAAGTGGCTTAAGGGAAAATCAGAAGTGTGAGCACTTTGTGAAAATATTGGACACAGCGTGTTGTCCAGCTTATGAGATGCGATGCAAGTGTAAGCCACTGTGACACTATTGTTCTTTTTTTATAAATGTCTAATGATAATGTCAATGAGGGATTTTTAATCACTGCTATGTTGAAATTGTAACTAATATTGATACTGTTGTTGATAATATTCTTTTTTGTTTCACTACTTTTGTCGTGTTTGTGTCTCCTCTCAATTGCTCTGTTTATTGCAGTTCTGAGTGTTGCTGGGTCGGGTTTGCTTTTGGAATTGGATTGCATTGTTATGGTATTGCTGTGTATTGTTTTGTTGGATTGATTAATAAAAAAATAAAAAGAAGTGTGAGCACTAGAACTGGGTGTACTATGGACAAATGGGGCCAATTATTTTCAATGTGTTTTTATTTTTGTACTTTGTCTTAATCCTTTTCCACTTTTCTCTACTTTTCTTTAAAAGCTTAACCAGGGAAAAGGGTTGCAAATTAGCCTGTGGCTAGAAGTCTTAAGTACTTTGACATCGGTTATCTATGGGTAGCAATGTTTAATTGTACTGTCCCTGTCAAATAAATACATAAATAAATAAATAATCAGATTCGGCCTCGGAATGGTTTAATTAGAGTTCAGTTCAAAACTTGGGAGACAACAAATTTGCAGCAAATTCCTAAGAACAGTAAGAGTTTTCCTGTTGGATAGAGAAACTTGGACCACTGTGAACACATTGGCAGAACCTTGCTAGCGAACATAATTGATTGTATTGACTTTTATTATATATTTGACATCATATATTATGTAAAACAGATCTGGGCAAAATGCACACAATAATTAACCTTCAAAAAAGGGTCATTAGAATAATACACAAAGCGTGCTACTATGAATGAAGTTCTAATGTGTAACGCCGTCTTTGCTCCACAGTAAGTCTTTGCTGTCGTCCAGCATTCTGTTTTTGTCTACTTTGTAGCCAGTTCAGTTTTAGTTTCGTTCTGCATAGCCTTCCCTAAGCTTTAATGCCTTTTCTTAGGGGCACTCACCTTTTGTTTATTTTTGGTTTAAGCATTAGACACCTTTTTACCTGCACACTGCCTCCCGCTGTATCCGACATCTACAAAGCAATTAGCTACCTGCTGCCACCTACTGACATGGAAGAGTATTACACGGACAGCACCGACACTCAACAACAACACATCATTTGCAGACTATAATTACTGCTTTGCAAAAAATATTTTTAACCCAAATAGGTGAAACTTGATAATCTCACACGGCACACCAGACTGTAAAATATGTTCAGATATTGTGTTTTTAAAAACAATGGAAATGATGGTTGGAGTAAAGAACAACAGCCTTCCAGCTTGTATTCTTAGCTTATTTCCATTAAGAGGAGAAAACTATCATTTACGGGGATATTAATTTTTGAAATTGGTAAAGTAAGAAGGAATATAAAATACAAATGTATTTCAGTTTTAGGAGTTAAATGGTGGAACAAGCTCAGTGATGAGTTGAAGACACGTACTTCTTTGTTAAGGTTTAAGAAAACATTGAAAGGTGAAATAATTGAAAATTATAAAATATAGTAACAATAACTTTCATCACATTGATTTTTTTAACGTTGATGTTCCAGGCCATCTCATTTTCAGTGAATGTTTAAAATAGGCAAATATAAGCTTTGGCTTCAGTCTATTCCTTTTTCGGTCATGCTTTTTCTTCTCTTTGTGTGTGTAAATGTGTATGATTGTTAAATATGTACACTACCGTTCAAAAGTTTGGGGTCACCCAAACAATTTAGTGGAATAGCCTTCATTTCTAAGAACAAGAATAGACTGTCGAGTTTCAGATGAAAGTTCTCTTTTTCTGGCCATTTTGAGCGTTTAATTGACCCCACAAATGTGATGCTCCAGAAACTCAATCTGCTCAAAGGAAGGTCAGTTTTGTCGCTTCTGTAACGAGCTAAAGTGTTTTCAGATGTGTGAACATGATTGCACGAGGGTTTTCTAATCATCAATTAGCCTTCTGAGCCAATGAGCAAACACATTGTACCATTAGAACACTGGAAATGGGCCTCTATACACCTATGTAGATATTGCACCAAAAAGCAGACATAGTTGCTGGAAATGGGCCTCTATACACCTATGTAGATATTGCACCAAAAAGCCAGACATTTGCAGCTAGAATAGTCATTTACCACATTAGCAATGTATAGAGTGTATTTCTTTCAAGTTAAGACTAGTTTAAAGTTATCTTCATTGAAAAGTACAGTGCTTTTCCTTCAAAAATAAGGACATTTCAATGTCACCCCAAACTTTTGAACGGTAGTGTATAATCTGTACATTTAAACTGGTCACACAAAATGGTTGATGGTTGATTACATGACCGAAATAAACTTATTTCATTCATATTTCATTCATTAATATTCAGTGTTTTATTGTTCATATTTAATATTGTAAATCCCACTCTTTCTTTATTTTCATGTACATTTTGGGTCTCCCATTCAGTAAAAAAATGAAAAATTCCATTCCGTTTTTTTTGAGGTGGTCTGTCATACCTTTTTTTTTATAACTATCGGACGTTGTGACTTTTGGTATTAGTGTTTCTATAAAAAAGGATCCAAACACAGCATTTTTTACAGCTAAATGTGTATATATGATTTATACACACATACACCTTGGACCCCCCAGACACATTTTTTTCTCTCAATGTGGCCCCCGAATCAGAATATTTGGCCAGCTTTGATGTAAAATGGTGTGTGCTCTGCACATTAATGCCATTCATAAATAGGATTTTACTTTATTCCTATTATTGTAAATATTATCAAAGGGACAAGCAATAGAAAATGGATGGATGGATATACTGAGTGTAAATGTGCATAACTGCAAAGTATTGGTATTGGCTAATCTCACTCATGGATCAAATCGTCACTTTTAACCTTGGCAGCAAACATAGAACATTGGGGTCCAAACTTGTGATTTACATAACTGAGGCGTTCCTCAAGGCAGCCCTTGGAGTCCTCTCCTTTTTGGCAGTTGTAATGTGATTGATTATGGTGTCCCTAAGGGGGGCCGCTTGGAACAGTGAATACATATGAATATAAAGCCTTCTTCCATAATTTGCATAAGCATCTCTTTTTGATGGATATCTTGCTTTGAAATCCGAAGTCAAGGTGATGCGCAAATATTTAAGTATTTATTTTTGATAACCTAAAAATAAAAACTAGATACATTATTAAGAACGTGTACAACATGTGCAATTGCATGCAATACATTTTTCTGTTCAAATTAACAGCCCTTTGAGACACTTGTGATTTAGGGCTATATAAATAAACATTGATTGATTGAAAAGAATAAATACATTCAACCAAAAAAAGTCAGGCCAATTAAAATAATGTGCCGGACCACATAAAATGATGGGGTGGACCACATAAAATAATGTGCCGGACCACATAAAATGATGTGGTGGACCACATAAATTAATGTGGTAGGCCACATAAAATAATGTGGCAGGCCACATAAATGATGTGGCAGGCCACATAAATGATGTGGCAGGCCACATAAAATGATGTGGTAGGCCACGTAAAATAATGTGCCGGACCACATAAAATGATGTGGTAGGCCACGTAAATGATGTGGCAGGCCATATAAAATGATGTGGTAGGCCACATAAAATAACGTGGTAGGCCAAATAAAATAATGTGGTAAGCCACATAAAATAATGTGGTAGGCCACAAAATGATGTGGTAGGCCACATAAAAAACGTGGTAGGCCACATAAAATAATGTGGTAGGCCACATAAAATAATGTGGTAGGCCACATAAATAATGTGGTAAGCCACAAAATGATGTGGCAGGCCACATAAAAGGATGTGGCAGACCACATAAATGATGTGGCGGACCACATAAATTATGTGGTGGACCACATAAATGAGGTGGCAGGCCACATAAATGAAGTGGTAGGCTACATAAATGAAGTGGCAGGTCACATTAAATGACACTGCGGGCCACATAATGATGTGGCAGGCCACATAAAAGGATGTGGGAGGCCACATAAAAGGATGTGGTGGACCACATAAAATAATGTAATGTGGCAGACCACATAAATGATGGGTTGGACCACATAAAATAATGTGGTCGACCACATAAATTAAAGTGGCAGGCCACATAAATAATGTGGTAGGCCACATAAATGATGTGGCAGGCCACATAAAATAATGTGCCGGACCACATAAAATGATGTGGTAGGCCACATAAAATAATGTGGTAGGCCACATAAAATAATGTGGTAGGCCACAAAATGAAGTGGGAGGCCACATAAAAGGATGTGGATGTGGGAGGCCACATTAAAGGATGTGGTGGACCACATAAAATAATGTGGCAGACCACATAAATGATGTGGCAGACCACATAAATTATGTGGTGGACCACATACAGTAAATTATGTGGTGGACCACATAAATGAGGTGGCAGGCCACATAAATGAAGTGGTAGGCTACATAAATGAAGTGGCAGGTCACATTAAATGACACTGCGGGCCACATAAAAGGATGTGGGAGGCCACATAAAAGGATGTGGTGGACCACATAAAATAATGTGGCGGACCACATAAATGATGGGGTGGACCACATAAAATAATGTGCCGGACCACATGAAATGATGTGGTAGGCCACATAAAATAATGTGGTAGGCCACATAAATAATGTGGTAGGCTACAAAATGATGTGGCAGGCCACATAAATTATGTGGTGGACCACATACAGTAAATTATGTGGTGGACCACATAAATGAGGTGGCAGGCCACATAAATGAACGTGGCGGACCACATAAAGGATGGGTCTGGCCACATTAAATGATGTGGCGGGCCAGATTGAGTTTAAAACCTGTGCTCTAAATTAACGGTACTCTTACATGCCGTAAGTACAATTTACATACCAACTGATGCTCTCCTTACCTGTGTGTAAGGTCCTGGACTGGGTCCAAGTCCATGGTAAGGCGCCCTCTCCCTCATCTCTGGCTGGCTGTAGACCAAGGCCTCAGGCTGGCGGTAAGCACAGGCGTTGCTAATGTTCAGACTGCGCAGCGACTGGCTGTGGAGGTCGTGGTGGGCGGGGAGGATGCGCCGCTTCTGCCGCATCACGGCGTCGTACTCGGGCGTGGGGCGGTAGGACGGAGCGATGATGGCGCTGTGGCGGTGGCTGGGGATGTAGTCCGGGCGCATGAGCTCGCTGCCCGGGATGCTGAGGTTGGAGGAGAGCGGCGAGGGCGGGATGAACGTCTGCGAGTGGTTGAGGGAGCTCAGGCTGGGGCTGCTGTACATGCTGCCGTTGGGCAAGGTGCCGTTACGGAAGGGGAAGTCCACTTGGCAGTGGTCCAGGCTGGTCTGGGACTTGTAGTACGGGTCATCATGGAAGATACTATCTATTTAGGACACACAGGATGAAGTACTTGAACTTAAAAATAGACTTTTGTTAGCCCTAGAGACTTAATCCCCGCCTTTGGTAATTCTAACAAAGGATGCTGAACTCTGAAGTTAGAGGAGCAGGGGTGTCCCGATACTACTTTGTCACTTCCGATACAATACCGATATTACAGTTCTGAGTATTGGCCGATACCGATATTAATCCGATAGGACAGGGATGCCAAACTTGTTTTCATTGAGGGCCACATGGCAGTTATGGCTGCCCACATAATGTTGTTACACAATTGGCTATGTCAGTGTTTTTCAACCTTTTTTCAGCCGAGGCACATTTTTTACGTCGAAAAAATGCGGAGGCACACCACCAGCAGACATCATTCAAAAACTAAACTCAGTTGACAGTAAAAAGTCGCAATTGTTGGATATGACTTTAAAGCATAACCAAGCATGCATCACTATAGCTCTTGTCTCAAAGTAGGTGTACTGTCACACCCTGTCACATCACACCCTGACTTATTTGGACTTTTTTGCTGTTTTCCTGTGTCTAGTGTTTTACTTTCCTATTTTGGTGGCTTTTCTCTTTTTTTTGGTATTTTCCTGTAGCAGTTTCATGTCTTCCTTTGAGCGATATTTCCCGCATCTACTTTGTTTCAGCAGTCAAGAATATTTCAGTTGTTTTTATCCTTCTTTGTGGGGACATTGTTGATTGTCATGTCATGTTGGGATGTACATTGTGGACGCCGTCTTTGCTCCACAGTAAGTCTTTGCTGTCCTCCAGCATTCTGTTTTTGTTTACTTTGTAGCCAGTTCAGTTTTAGTCTCGTTCTGCATAGCCTTCCCTAAGCTTCAATGCCTTTTCTTAGGGGCACTCACCTTTTCTTTATTTTTGGTTAAAGCATTAGACACCTTTTTACCTGCACCCTGCCTCCCGCTGTTTCCCACATCTACAAAGCAATTAGCTACCTGCTGCCACCTACTGATATGGTATGGTATTGCACGGTTACTCTGCCGAGCTCTAGACAGCACAGACACGCAACAACAACACATCATTTGCAGACTATAATTACTGCTTTGCAAAATATATTTTTAACCCAAATAGGTGAAATTAGATCATCTCCCACGGCACACCAGACTGTATCTCTGGACTATGCATTGGATTATATTTATTTAAAGCACACTAAATTATTATTATTATTTTTATTTTTTTTGCAGGAAAATCTGGCTAGTGGCTAGAATTTTACTGTGGTGGTTTTTACAGCATATTACTGAAAATGGAAAAAAAATCCTCCAGATTTTTTATGGTACAATTCTGAGCTACCAGTTTTTTTTTACCATAAAATCTGCGGCTGTTGTTTTTACGGGGTATTAATGTAAATAAAAAAATTACATTTCTTTTCTGTAAAATTCTGGTGACTGAGCTTCCGGTTTGTACCATAAAATCTATTGTCATTTTTACAGTGTACAATTTAATGGATAACTTAAATGATGTGGTGGACCACATAAATGATGTGGTAGGCTACATAAATGAGGTGGCAGGCCACTTTAAATGACACTGCGGGCCATGTAAATGAATGTGGCGGACCACATAAATTATGTGGTGGACCACATACAGTAAATTATGTGGTGGACCACATAAATGAGGTGGCAGGCCACATAAATGAAGTGGTAGGCTACATAAATGATGTGGCAGGTCACATTAAATGATTGTGGGCGGGCCACATAAATGAATGTGGCGGACCACATAAAGGATGGGTCTGGCCACAGTAAATGATGTGGCAGGCCAGATTGAGTTTAAAACCTGTGATCTAAAATAACAGTACTCTTAATTAATATTATTTTTTATTTTTTTTGCAGGAAAATCTGGCTAGTGGCTAGAATTTTACTGTGGTGGTTTTTCGGCATATTACTAAAAATGGAAAAAAAAGTCCTCCAGATTTTTTATGGTACAATTCTGAGCTACCAGTTGGTTTTTTTACCATAAAATCTGCAGCTGTTGTTTTTACGGGGTATTAATGTAAATTAAAAAAAACGGTACCACAGTTTCTTTACTGTAAAATTCTGGTGACTGAGCTTCCGGTTTTTTACTATAAAATATATTGTCATTTTTACAGTGTACAATTTTTGTCATTTTTACAGTGTACAATTTAATGGATGACTTGTTTTTTTAATTCCTAAGTGAAATATATATTTAGGAATACATTTTTTATTTGAACAAAAAACGTTTGGAATGCATCATAATATAATATTTATTCATTATTAGATGATATTACAGTTGAAAAGATACCCAGTTGCATGCAGTACATGTATTTGTACTGTCAAAATGGAGTAAAAAAAGAAGGTAAAGATTCCACCTAATATACCGAAAATATGGTCTGATTACAAGAACATTTTAAAAAGTATAAAAAAAGAATAGTGAAAAAATAAAATAAAAATAAAGACGCGTGTTATTTCCAGGCTTTTGCGGGCCGTGTAAAATGATGTGGCGGGCCAGATATGGCATCTGTGCGATACGATAGCAAAGCACATATTTTTTATTATTTTTTTTAGTGTGGAATGTTAGGAAAAGTTTGATGGAGTGAAATTACTCAAACTGAGGGCAAGGATAGGTAGGAAAAACACAAAACTATTTATCAGCCTTGAATTCAAATTAAGCTGAATGTTCATTTGAGTGGTCACAATAAATCCTCGCATTTAGCGCATTACCCTCGCGATGCAGACACGTTTGTTACTGGATACTTTCCACCGCGCCTTTGCACACGTATGCAACTATAAGTATTGAATACCTGTTTGTATTGACACATATTGTTGTTTTAGACTGCAATATTGTTCAATTAAGGATACTAACGTAGGTCTAGCGTGTGTGCTATTGTGTGCTTAGCTGTTGTGTAGCTCCTAGCCTATATCGCAGATTTTAGATGCAAGACCATATCATCCGATACTTGTTTTTAGCTGATATCAGGCCGATATTAATATCGGATCAGGACACCCCTGGTTAAGAGTGTGTGTGCGTCTTACCTTGAGAGCTCTGTGTGTCTTGATAATGTTCTCCATACTGGGAATGCATTGTCTGGAAGTTACAGGTCTGCGGCCATGGCTGAAATAAGAAAGACACATGAGAATTGAACAACTTGTTGGTCGTAGATGACCACCAGGAATCCCAAAGGGCATCCTCCATATAGGCCCTGATACTGTGTGTATGCACACTCAACACTATGGACACTTGCACATGCTAATGAGATCAACTGGTTTGGAAGAACAGTGTTGGGATTGTAATGATCCAAATATAATTAGCAGCAAAGTAGACAGCTGTCAAGGTTGTGGCTTGGAGAGCGAACAGATGCAACAACAAGTATGCTCGCTAGATGGTTTGCTAACGAGCGAGCTTGTTTCGGTGCTCCTGATCGTCTCCCCGTCCTGCAACTCAGCGCGGCGTTTAACAGCAAGTACCTGAAGCTGAGGCAAGCATTCAACAAGTTCAGTTTACATCGTATTTTTACTGATAGTTTATTGGGAAAAAAAATGCAGAAGTGATGTTTTGACGCAAAAATAAATGTTTGAATACGCGGATTTCAGCGTTTTTTGGCGGAAATCTTTACACGCCTAAAAGTAAAACAAAGAAAACAATCTGAAGTTGTCTCTATTTTAAGTTATTATGCCATCATTTTTACCAGTCCAGCCCATTTGGGAAAATAATTTCCTCTATGCGACCCTGAGCTAAAATGAGTTTGACACCCCTGATCTAGGGTCCACTTTTAAGTCTGTGCGGTATAAAACGAGTAAAACATCAATACAGTATTTGTTTTCCAATTGTTGTTGCAATCCTTTAAGCCAGGGGACGGCAACCCAAAATGTTGAAAGAGCCATATTGCACCAAAAATACAAAAATAAAAACCTGTCTGGAGCCGCAAAAAATTAAAAGTCTTATATAAGTGTTATAATGAAGGCAACACATGTGTCTATATTAGTTATATTAGCCTACTATCAAAATTAACAACCACAGACACTTCAATAAAATCCCCGGAAGAGCAGGGAAACCTTCGAAACAGGCTTGTAGGGATGAAATAGCCTCTGTGTTTTTTCCTGACCTAACATATATTCCGCTCTACCCCTATATTCAGCACTTTATAACGGATAAACCATAGTAACCTTGACTATATATATATATATATATATATATATATATATATATATATATATATATATATATATATATATATATATATATATATATATATATATATATATATATATATATATATATATATATATATATATATATATATACACACACACACACATTATTATGTTATTTATTTAGTTAGAATTCATTTATTTTAGCACTGCTTAATTGTATGTACATTTATTTTTTAATTATTAATTTATTATGTATTTTCTTATGAGTCCCTTCTTTTGCAGTATTATTGATTAATATTTCTTATTGTAATCAGCCTGACCTAAGCCTTGATATTATTTTGTGTTCAACACGTGGTTTCATATCCTTTGACAAGGGTGTAAACTGTTAGACGAATTACAATTATTGAATACAATTAAAATCAAGAGTAAGATAAAAAATAAAAAAATAAAAAAAAATACTAAGTAATAAAATAACTATACATAATTTAAAAAAAGAACAATTTCCCATGTGGATCAATACACTTTGTCTAAGTCTATTACTAATTCAGTGTTAATATTTAAGTGGAAAAGTTGGGCCCCAAGATCAAAAAGGTGAAGAAGCCCTGGGTTAGTTCTTTTCTGACATACGTTTGATCCTTGAGGTTGTCAACAAGCAGCGCCTGCAGACACAGGAATATTCCAGAAGAGCGAGGGACCATTGTGCCACATTTAGCTCCCGCCATTGTCTGGCCAGCGGCGAGGGAGACGCACAAATCACTGCCTTCATTGTCACACCGGAAGTCACAGCAAGCGGCGGCCCGGCAAACTTTACAACAACACCCACGCCACACCACACCACACGTTAAACGGTGGCCCAATTAAAGCGCAGCCCTGAGTGGGAGAGCGGGGTCAAGACTCTAACCGCACCCTTCACAAAAACCTTCTGGAATCTAGCTCTACACAGGCCAAACCAAAAAAAAAAAGCTTTTTTTGGGATGGGTATTCTGACAGACTGAGCGTACCAGAGAGAGGCGGTGAGTCCAGGTGGGTCGCCTCCTGATTGGCGCGGGGGAATGAGTGGGCCTAAAGAGACAAGGAAGACTTAGACAACACATTTATATCATTGCAAAGATAATAAATCAGATCACAAGGAAGCAGGTGACCAAATGTGGTTTGTGACTTGATCACATGTTCTATTCTGAGACTCACTCTGCACAAATCTTGTTCTGTTTGTAGAACTTGTGTCTGGCCGTGAAGAGACGAGCGATGTACTTTGCCATTTCCATGTCCTCCTAAAGGCAAGAACAAAAACATTGGTGAGTGACCTTCCCACAGCACATGCTGCACATGTGCACTAGGGCAGTGTTTTTACAACCTTTTTGGAGCCCAGGCACAGTTTTAGCGTTGAAAAAAATGCGGAGGCACACACCACCAGTAGACATCATTAAAATATGAAACTCAGTTGGCAGTAAAAAGTCGTCGTCGCAATTGTTGCATATGACTTCAAAGCATAACCAAGCATGCATCACTATAGCTCTTGTCTCAAAGTAGGTGTACTGTCACCACCTGTCACATCACACCCTGACTTATTTGCTGTTTTCCTGTGTGTAGTGTTTTACTTCTTGTCTTGCGTGGCTTTTTGTCTTTTTTTGGTATTTTTCTGTAGCAGTTTTCATTAGAGATGTCCGATAATATCGGCCGATAAATGCTTTAAAATGTAATATCGGAAATTATCGGTATCGGTTTCCAAATCATCTGTATCGGTATCAAAAAGTAAAATGTATGACTTTTTAATAGGCCGCTGTGTACACGGACGTAGGGAGAAGTACAGAGCGCCAATAAACCTTAAAGGCACTGCCTTTGCATGCCGGCCCAGTCACATAATATCTACGGCTTTTCACACACACAAGTGAATGCAAGGCATACTTGGTCAACAGCCATACAGGTCACACTGAGGGTAGCCGTATAAACAACTTTAACATACACCACACTGTGAACCCACACCAAACACATTTCGGGAGAACATCCGCACCGTAACACAACATAAACACAACAGAACAAATACCCAGAACCCCTTGCAGCAAAGTTGGTAGAGTGGCTGTGCCAGCAATCGGAGTGTTGCTGGTTACTGGGGTTCAATTCCCACCTTCTACCTTCCTAGTCATGTCCGTTGTGTCCTTGGGCAAGACACTTCACCCTTTGCCTCTGATGGGTGCTGGTTAGCGCCTTGCATGGCAGCTCCCGCCATCAGTGTGTGAATGTGTGTGTGAATGGGTGAATGTGGAAATACTGTCAAAGCGCTTTGGGTACCTTGAAGGTAGAAAAGCGCTATACAAGTATAACCCATTTATCATTTATTTATAACTCTTCCGGGACGCTACAATATACACCCCCCGCGGCATCGCAACAAAATTAGGCTGCTGGGAGCTGAGCCAGAAGGCAAAGCTCTCGGTCTACCGAGCTATCTACATTCCTACTCTCACCTATGGTCATGAAGTGTGGGTAATGACCGAAAGAATAAGATCGCGGATACAAGCGGCCGAAATGAGTTTCCTCAGAAGGGTGGCTGGCATCTCCCTTAGAGATAGGGTGAGAAGTGCAGTCACCCGAGAGAGACTCGGAGTAGAGCCGCTGCTCCTTCGCTTGGAAAGGAGCCAGCTTAGGTGGTTCGGGCATCTCGTGCGGATGCCTCACGAGCGTCTCCCTAGGGAGGTCCTCGTTGCACGTCCCACTGGGAGGAGGCCCCGCGGCAGGCCAAGGACCAGATGGGGGGATTACATCTCCTCTCTGGCCTGGGAACGCTTCGGGATTCCCCAGGAGGAAGTCGCAAATGTTGCTCTGGAGAGGGAAGTCTGGGGGTCTTTGCTGGAGCTGCTGTCCCCGCGACCCGATTCCGGATAAGCGGTTGAAGATGGATGGATAATAATGTGTTAATTCCCCGACCGTATATATCGGTTTTGGTTGATATCGGAATCGGTAATTAAGAGTTGGACAATATCGGAATATCTGCAAAAAAGCCATTATCGGACATCTCTAGTTTTCATGTCTTCCTTTGTGATACTTCCTGCATCTACTTTGTTTTAGCATTCAAGAATATTTCAGTTGTTTTTATCCTTCTTTGTGGGGACATTGTTGATTGTCATGTCATGTTCGGATGTACATTGTGGACGGCGTCTTTGCTCCACAGTAAGTCTTTGCTGTCGTCCAGCATTCTGTTTTTGTTTACTTTGTAGCCATTTCAGTTTTAGTCTCGTTCTGCATAGCCTTCCTTAAGCTTCAATGCCTTTTCTTAGGGCAGGGGTCGGCAACCCGCGGCTCTAGAGCCGCATGCGGCTCTTTAGCGCCGCCCTAGTGGCTCTCTGGAGTCTTCCTTTGAGCGCTATTGCCCGCACCTGCTTTGTGTCAGCAAGCAAGGCTATTTAAGTTGTTTTTATCCTTCTTTGTGGGGACATTGTTGATTGCCAAGTCATGTACGGATGTACTTTGTGGACGCCGTCTCTGCTCCACAAGCTGCAAGTTTTTGCTGTCGTCCAGCATTCTGTTTCTGTTTACTTTGCAGCCAGTTCAGTTTTACTTTCGTTTTGCATAGCCATCCCTATTTTTCAATGTATTTTCCTTTCCCTTTTGTTAATTTTTGGTTTAAGCGTTACATACCTTTTTACCTTTTGCATATTGGGATCACGACAAACCGTCCTCATCTCACCCGGCACATTCCGACTTTTACAAAGCAATGAACTACCTGCTGCCACCTACTGACGTGGAGTATTACATGGTTACCCTGCCGAGTTCTACACAGCACAGACAAAGGAACGGCACAATAGTTGCAGATTATAATTATTGATTTGCAAAAAATATATTTTTTGGACCAATTAGGTGAAGTTGCATAATTTCCCACGGCACACTAGTGGTTGAAAAACACTGCACTACACAGCACAGAGACTCAACTAAGTCACATTTGCGAATTGTAATTACTGGTGTGTGAAAAAATCTTTTTAACCCAATTAGGTGAAATGACAATCTCCCACGGCACACCAGACTGTATCTCACGGCACACTAGTGTGCCGCGGCACAGTGGTTGATGTAGACTGATGTAGACCACAAGGAATTCTTTTACATTTAGAAAAAAATCATAATAAAATTACTCCTTTAAAGGCATACTGAAATGAAATTTTCTTATTTAAACGGGGATAGCAGAGCCATTCTATGTGTCATACTTGATCATTTCGCGATATTGCCATATTTTTGCAGAAAGGATTTAGTAGAGAACATCGACGATAAAGTTCGCAACTTTTGGTCGCTGATAAAAAAAAGCCTTGCCTGTACCGGAAGTAGCGTGACGTCACAGGTTGAAAGGCTCCTCACATTTCCCCATTGTTTACACCAGCAGCGAGAGCGATTCGGACAGAGAAAGCGACGATTACCCCATTAATTTGAGCGAGGATGAAAGATTCGTGGATGAGGAACGTAAGAGTGAAGGACAAGAGTGCAGTGCAGGACGTATCTTTTTTCGCTCTGACCGTAACTGAGGTACATGGGTTCATTGGATTCCACACTTTCTCCTTTTTCTATTGTGGATCACGGATTTGTATTTTAAACCACCTCGGATACTATATCCTCTTGAAAATGAGAGTCGAAAACGCGAAATGGACATTCACAGTGACTTTTATCTCCACGACAATACATCGGCGAAGCACTTTAGCTACGGAGCTAACGTGATAGCATCGTGCTTAACTGCAGATAGAAACAAAATAAATAAACCCCTGACTGGAAGGATAGACAGAAGATCAACAATACTATTAAACCATGGACATGTAAATACACGGTTAATGCTTTCCAGCCTGGCGAAGCTTAACAATGCTGTTGCTAACGACGCCATTGAAGCTAACTTAGCTACGGGACCTCACAGAGCTATGCTAAAAACATTAGCTATCCACCTACGCCAGCCCTCATCTGCTCATCAACACCTGTGCTCACCTGCGTTCCAGCGATTGACGGAGCGACGAAGGACTTCACCCGATCATCGATGCGGTCGGCGGCTAGCGTCGGATAGCGCGTCTGCTATCCAACTCCAAGTCCTCCTGGTTGTGTTGCTGCAGCCAGCCGCTAATACACCGATCCCACCTACAACTTTCTTTTTTGCAGTCTTCATTGTTCATTAAACAAATTGCAAAAGATTCACCAACACAGATGTCCAGAATACTGTGGAATTATGCGATGAAAACAGAGCTTTTTGTATGGGATACAATGTGTCCGAATACTTCCGTTTCAATGATTGACGTCACGCGCATACGTCATCATACATAGACGTTTTCAACCGGAAGTTTAGCGGGAAATTTAAAATGTCACTTTATAAGTTAACCCGGCCGTATTGGCATGTGTTGCAATGTTAAGATTTCATCATTGATATATAAACTATCAGACTGCGTGGTCGCTAGTAGTGGCTTTCAGTAGGCCTTTAATGCGCCCTATAATCCGGTGCGCTTTATGTGAAAAAAGATAAAAAATAGACCATTCATCGGCAGTGCGCCTTATAATCCGGTGCGCCCTATGGCCCAGAAAATACGGTACTAAACTAACTATACGACGCCGCAGCTCATAATGTGTCGGGGGATACACGTGCGCACACTCGCAGAGACACAACACTCACCGTGTGAAAAATGATGGTGTCATCCCTGCTCGTTATCTCCACTGTGATGGCTGACTTGTTGTGCGCTATGGTGCCGATGTCCTTCCACCTGTCGCAAACACACATTTTTTCCCCCCCCCACAAATTTAGGCCCGCTGTCACCACGGCACATTTAAAGAATCCCGCAACTCTAAAGTAGGACTTGCCTGTGGAGCATGATGGACCTCCCGTTTCTGTGTTTGACAAACACTCCGATGAAAGACATGCCGATGAAAATATCATTGGTGTAGTTGTCCTGCAGATGAAGGAACATGTCTGAACAAATGCTAAGAAAGCGCGGGGGATGTTTGGGGGTTTAGTATCCACCTTAGCAGGGAAGCTTTCCTGGCCAAAGCCGTCCAGTTTCTCCACCTCCTTGATGTACAAGAGCTCGGCCTCGGCCGCTTGCATTCGGCTGCAAATATGCATGACAAAAATATTGAAAAAAACAACCTGTCAGTCAGTCATAAATATGAAGGTTGTAGTACCAGTGGCTCTTGTGCTCTTCTGCAACCTTTTGAGTCCACTCCTCCAGCACCTCATCTCCATTCGGCCAGTTCTAGGGGTTATAAACACAACTGGAGCTCGCTGCAATAAAGGTAAGTATTCAAGTTATCAACGTGAATGAAGACTACTTACCACCGGAAAGAGCACGTACTCCCTGGGGAAGTCCTGAGACATAAACTGAGTGAAATCCCCAAAGTCAGCTGGAAAAACAGCAATTGATGCACGCTTAATAACCTTTTTATGCATTTCAGCAATTTCTTATCGGCTATTAACAGAAAATACTGTATTTCCCTTACTATGTTGCATCAGCATTTTTCTAAATGAAATATTATACAGGAAACATTTCTGACACTTTAAGTCAAATATTAGATAATGTGATATAACGTACAAACCCCGTTTCCATATGAGTTGGGAAATTGTGTTAGATGTAAATATAAACAGAATACAATGATTTGCAAATCCTTTTCAACCCATATTCAGTTGAATATGCTACAAAGACAACATATTTGATGTTCAAACTGATAAACTTTTTTTTTTTTTTGCAAATAATAATTAACTTAGAATTTCATGGCTGCAACACGTGCCAAAGTAGTTGGGAAAGGGCATGTTCACCACTGTGTTACATGGCCTTTCCTTTTAACAGCACTCAGTAAAGGTTTGGGAACTGAGGAGACACATTTTTGAAGCTTCTCAGGTGGAATTCTTTCCCATTCTTGCTTGATGTACAGCTTAAGTTGTTCAACAGTCCGGGGGTCTCCCTTGTGCTATTTTAGGCTTCACACATTTTCAATGGGAGACAGGTCTGGACTACAGGCAGGCCAGTCTAGTACCCGCACTCTTTTACTATGAAGCCGCGTTGATGTAACACGTGGCTTGGCATTGTCTTGCTGAAATAAGCAGGGGCGTCCATGGTAACGTTGCTTGGATGGCAACATATGTTGCTCCAAAAGCTGTATGTACCTTTCAGCATTAATGGCGCCTTCACAGATGTGTAAGTTACCCATGTCTTGGGCACTAATACACCCCCATACCATCACACATGCTGCCTTTTACACTTTGCGCCTAGAACAATCCGGATGGTTCTTTTCCTCTTTTGTCCGGAGGACACGACGTCCACAGTTTCCAAAAACAATTTGAAATGTGGACTCGTCAGACCACAGAACACTTTTCCACTTTGTATCAGTCCATCTTAGATGAGCTCAGGCCCAGCGAAGCCTACGGCGTTTCTGGGTGTTGTTGATATATGTTTTTTGCCTTGCATAGGAGAGTTTTACCTTGCACTTACAGATGTAGCGACCAACTGTAGTTACTGACAGTGGGTTTCTGAAGTGTTCCTGAGCCCATGTGGTGATATCCTTTACACACTGATGTCGCTTGTTGATGCAGTACAGCCTGAGGGATGGAAGGTCACGGGCTTAGCTGCTTACGTGCAGTGATTTCTCCAGATTCTCTGAACCCTTTGATGATATTACGGAGCATAGATGGTGACATCCCTAAATTCCTTGCAATAGCTGGTTGAGAAAGGTTTTTCTTAAACTGTTCAACAATTTGCTCACGCATTTGTTGACAAAGTGGTGACCCTCGCCCCGTCCTTGTTTGTGAATGACTGAGCATTTCATGGAATCTACTTTTATACCCAATCATGGCACCCACCTGTTCCCAATTTGCCTGTTCACCTGTGGGATGTTCCAAATAAGTGTTTGATGAGCATTCCTCAACTTTATCAGTATTTATTGCCACATTTCCCAACTTCTTTGTCACGTGTTGCTGGCATCAAATTCTAAAGTTAATGATTATTTGCAAAAAAAAAAAAGGTTATCAGTTTGAACATCAAATATGTTGTCTTTGTAGTGCATTCAATTGAATATGGGTTGAAAACGATTTGCAAATCATTGTATTCCGTTTATATTTACATCTAACACAATTTCCCAACTCATATGGAAACGGGGTTTGTATAATAATAAACAGTGTTCAAATAATACCACAGTTCTTAAATATGATTGCTTTACATTGTAGAAGTGTACCTGATGATGACATTTACGTAAACAACTTACACAATGTACGTAACATGGAAGCAAAAATACGTTGTCAAGGTTTGTTTGGTGAGCGTTGCTTGGAACGTGACTCTAAGGATGCGGAAATAGCAGACGGCGTGCAGCTAAAAGTATATTTATTAGCAAGAGGGAGGTGCACAGCAAGCCGACTAACAAGTAGGATGATCCAGCGCAGAGGGAGGGACCCAGGTGGAACTAAATAGAACTAATTAACGTGAATCAGGTGTGCTGGCAGGACATGGAAAGGAAAGTAAAGGTGCTTCAAAACACAAGAGACCAAACAGGAAATACAGACAAAACAAGAGCACCAGGACAGGAAGTGAAACACAAAACACAGGAAAACACAAACATAACAAACTCAAGGCCCGGGATTTGGAACGCCACATATTTTTAAATGGCCTGCAGAAAGCCTAAAAATAAGTTAAAGTTAAAGTACCAATGATAGTCACACACACACTAGGTGTGGTGAAATTATCCTCTGCATTTGACCCATCACCCTTGATCACCCCCTGGGAGGTGAGGGGAGCAGTGAGCAGCAGCGGTGGCCGCGCCCGGGAATCATTTTTAGTGATTTAACCCCCAATTCCAACCCTTGATGCTGAGTGCCAAGCAGGGAGGTAATGGCTCCCATTTTTATAGTCTTTGGTATGACTCGGCCGGGGTTTGAACTCACAACCTACCCATCTCAGGGCGGACACTCTAACCACTATATTGTAGCGTCCCGGAAGAGTTAGTGCTGCAAGGGGTTGTGGGTATTTGTTCTGTTGTGTTTATGTTGTGTTCCGGTGCGGATGTTCTCCCGAAATGTGTTTGTCATTCTTGTTTGGTGTGGGTTCACAGTGTGGCGCATATTTGTAACAGTGTTAAAGTTGTTTATACGGCCACCCTCAGTGTGACCTGTATGGCTGTTGACCAAGTATGCCTTGCATTCACTTGTGTGTGTGAAAAGCCGTAGATTTTATGTGACTGGGCCGGCTTGCAAAGGCAGTGCCTTTAAGGTTTATTGGCGCTCTGTACTTCTCCCTACGTCCGTGTACACAGCGGCCTTTTAAAAAGTTATGAATTTTACTTTTGGAAACCGATACCGATAATTTTGAAACCGATACCGATAATTTACGATATTACATTTTAAAGCATTTATCGGCCGATATAATCGGCAGTCCGATATTATTGGACATCCCTAATCACTGCTCATCATAATGGCAGCTACACTTTCCATCTTAAAGATCTAAAAAAATTATTTGGGAATATCCGGCGGGCCGGATTGAAATGCTTAACGGGCCGCATGCAGTCCCCGGCCCTTCATTTGCCCAGATCTGATATATTACATATAGCCTATTATTTGTGCACTTTTGACGAATGATGCACCGAAAATTCGTCTGTCGAAAAATGACTGAGCTCACTGAAACCGGATGCTGGCGGGCTGCGTCTATCCCTGCGCACACAAATGACGCAGCACAAAGGTGACAAAAAGTCACATTTTAGGTGGCATTGCCGTTTAGACTGAAGTCACATTTAAAAAGATCAGTTTCCAATCGGATTCGGACCACCTCCTGATGCGAAAAGATCAGATTTGAAGCACTTTAGAGCGTTTAGAAACAATCTGATCTGTGTGACTTGAGAGCAAAGAAATAATATTTGGTGTGCAGTAGGGTTGTACGGTATACCGGTACTAGTATAGTATCGCAGTACTAATGAATCAAAAACGGTACTATACTCTGAAAAGTACTGGGGCCGTACTTATCAAGCTTCTTAGAGTGCCATTTTACACTTAAGTCCTGAGAATTTGCGAAATTTAGTCCTACTCTCAAACTTAAGAATAAAAGCTTTTTATCAACGTTCTTAAGTCTAAGAATCACTCCTACTCTCCACGATATTTAAGAGACCTTCAGAGGTGTCTTAAGTGGCTAGGAGTTGCCAGCAGGGGATGGCACTGAGGCGAGAGAGACGTGCGCGAACGTTCAGGGAACGGAACAATGTTGTTGTTTTTTTTGATGACGAGCAGCTGATCAAACGGTATCGTTTAGACAGAGCGGATATTATTTTTGTCACAGATTTAATACTTTTCGATTCCTTGTTGATTTCTGCATGTGTCTGCAGTGGGCTAGTATATATAGAGCCACCCACACCAGTTTCAAATTAGTTGCCTAATTAATGAATTGGAAAGAAAATGTTATGAGAGTAGCATATGTGTGTGGCCGTGAGGTGAGTGACGTCAGTGAGTGTGTGGGCGATAGAAGAGAGGGAGCAGTAGCGTGAGTGCCGGCGGGGACTAGTTTGTTTTGTATTATTTTGTAGTTTATTGTCAAGATATACACTCCCATTGTCCACTTAAATATTTCCAAGATATTTCTTTATTCTTAGACAACGGATTCCCTTCCGTGATTGGTCATTTCTATGGACACAGAAATGACGTCACCTAAAATTGCGTTTACGGCACATAGTAATGTCGTAATTCAGCTCTGAGTGTGACACTTAAGATTCAGTCCTACACTTGGCTGAAAGTGTGAGTAAGACGCTTGATAACTAACTTTTAAGTGCAGCTTTCAGCGAAGAATTTATTTACTCTTAAGTCAACTCTTAGCAGACTTCTTAGGAGTAATTCTAAGAAGCTTGATAAGTACGGCCCCTGGTTTCCGGGCATGATGTCATGTCGTGACATTGCTGGGTTTACGAGCAGAGGAGCATGTTCGGCAGCGCACAATCACAGAGTACTTACAAGCAGACACAGTGTGTACACAGAAAAGGGAGAATTGACGCATTTTGGCTTAAAAACTAACAATAAATGTGAAGTTATATCACTGAAACACCCTCAGGAAGAGGTGCTTTAAGACATGGCTAGCTGGCTAACAGCGAACATCCATCCGCAGTCGGCAGATTTTTAGCGATTTCTAAATCACTAATCCTCGTCTCCATGGCGACAAATAAAGTGAGTTTCTTACTAGTATCATTATCACTGCAGGACGAGGAATAGCTAAACATGCTTCACTACACACTAGCGCGCCTGAATGTAAACAAATGCCATGGGTGAATCTACACCTGACATCCACTGTAATGATACCAAGTACAAGAGCGTATCTAGTCGATACTACTATTATTACATCAATATTTTTTATCGTCCCAAAATCTTTTTTCTTTTTAAAAAAAAAAGTCATTTTATGTTTATAAAGTCAGTAAATATGTCCCTGGACACATGAGGACTTTGAATATGACCAATGCATGATCCTGTAACTACTTGGTATCGGATCGATACCTACATTTGTGGTATCATCCAAAACTAATGTAAAGCATAGAAGAAGAAGAAGTGATTATTACATTTTAACAGAAGTGTAGATAGAACATGTTAAAACAGAAAATAAGCAGATATTAACAGTAAATGAACAAGTAGATTAATAATCCATTTTTACAGCTTGTCCTTTATAATTTTGACAAAATGATACAATGAGAAATGACACAATATGTTACTGCATATGTCAGCAGCTAAATTAGGAGCCTTTGTTTGTTTACTTACTACTAAAAGACAAGTTGTCTAGTATGTTCACTATTTTATTTAAGGACAAACTTGCAATGGGAAACATGTTGAATGCAGTGTTTTTCAACCTTTTTGGAACCAAGGCACATATTTTGCATTGAAAAATTGTGGAGGCACACCACCAGCAGACATCATTAAAAAAGGAAACTCAGTTGACAATAAAAAGTCGTTGTCGCAATTGTTGGATATGACTTTAAAGCATAACCAAGCATGCATCACTATAGCTCTTGTGTTTTACTTCTTGTCTTGCGCTCCTATTTTGGTGGCTTTTTCTCTTTTTTTGGTATTTTCCTGTAGCAGTTTCATGTCTTCCTTTGAGCGATATTTCCCGCATCTACTTTGTTTTAGCAGTCAAGAATATTTCAGTTGTTTTTATCCTTCTTCGTGGGGACATTGTTGATTGTCATGTCATGTTTGAATGTACATTGTGGACGCCATCTTTGCTCCACAGTAAGTCTTTGCTGTCGTCCAGCATTCTGTTTTTGTTTACTTTGTAGCCAGTTCAGTTTTAGTTTCATTCTCCATAGCCTTCCCTAAGCTTCAATGCCTTTTCTTAGGGGCACTCACCTTTTGTTTTTTTTTGGTTTAAGCATTAGACACCTTTTTACCTGCACGCTGCCTCCCACTGTTTCCCACATCTACAAAGCAATTAGCTACCTGCTGCCACCTACTGATATGGAAGAGTATTACACGGTTACTCTGCCGAGCTCTAGACAGCACTGACACTCAACAACAACACATCATTTGGAGACTATAATTACTGCTTTGCAAAACATATTTTTAACCCAAATAGGTGAAATTAGATAATCTCCCACGGCAAACCAGACTGTATCTCACAGCACCCTAAGATTTTTTGTTAAAATAAAGCCAATAATGCAACTTTCTTGTGGTCTTCTTTTTTTTATAGAAAAGTATCGAAATACATTTTGGTACCGGTACCAAAGTATTGGTATGGAGACAACATTAGTGTGGGGCCATAAAAGTGACTGTGGAGCACAATGTACGCAGAGATGACATATCTATCAAGTGGACCACAAGGTAGTGTCTAAAACGTAGATTAGAATCATCATGATTCACCCCTTCTTGTAAGTGATCCCAAAACAATGTGTACAACGTAGATGTAGTCCTCCCACTGACAAGCTGCAAGTGCATCCTAAGTAGTGTTTTGCTCCTTGCATAGTAAGCGGATCCTCGCCTCCCCGGACTGATAACGGTCTTCCTGGTGGAGGCCAAGACTAACCTTGGAGCTGGCGATAAGCAAACTGTCTGTTTACATTCCCCCCGGAGACACAGACATCAAGCAGGAGTGTGTGTGTGTGTGTGTAAAGACTGATACCATAGGAACTCAAGTGGACGGGGCTCTCCCCGCGGTATGCAGCCATATTAGGTAGTGGAGTCAAGACGACCTGAGAAACGTGTGAGGTTGTGCTCTTTTGTGCTGTCCGTCTCCCTTCGGGTAGATTATTCGCATGAGCCGTTCGTACTTGGATGTCACCCATCACACGGTCTTACCTTGTACTGCTAGGCCGGCTAGTCGGATGCCCTGCTCCACCGTGCAGTGCAGGCGTCCATCCAACAGTTCCTTCTTCACCTGAAGGTAGTACTGATACCTGAAAAACAGAACGGGGCGAGTAAGGTCAGAGTTACGTCTTACGGAGCACTCACTTTACCCGAGACGAGGCCGAGGGCAGCAAGAAAAAGAAGCAATCCTACGAACTGAGGAGTATAATTTGTGTTAGCATATGTGGGCTTATTTTTTTTCAAGCCATCAAAAAATACCATCTAGACCAGTGTTTTTCAACCACTAGTGTACCGTGAAACATTCTCTGGTGTGTTGTGGGAGATTATGTAATTTCACCTAATTAGGTAAAACATTTTTTTTGCAAACCAGTAATTATAATCCGCAAATGTGCCGTTGTTGAGTGTCTTTGCTGTCTAGAGCAGTGTTTTTCAACCTTTTCTGAGCCAAGGCACATTTTTTTCATTGAAAAAATCACCAGCAGAAAACATAAACAAATGAAACTCAGCAGCCGATATTGACAGTAAAAAGTTGTCGTCGCAATTGTTGGATATGATTTTAAAGCATAACCAAGCATGCATCACTATAGCTCTTGTCTCAAAGTAGGTGTACTGTCACCACCTGTCACATCACACCCTGACTTATTTGGACTTTTTTGCTGTTTTCCTGTGTGTAGTGTTTTACTTCTTGTCTTGCGCTCCTATTTTGGTGTTGATTGTCATGTCATGTACGGATGTATTTTGTTGACACCGTCTGCTGCTCCACACGCTGTAAGTCTTTGCTGTCCTCCAGCATTCTGTTTTTGTTTACTTTGCAGCCAGTTCAGTTTTAGTTTCGTTCTGCTTAGCCATCCCTACGCTTCAATGCCTTTTCTTAGCGGCACTCGCATTTTGTTTATTTTTGGTTTAAGCATTAGACACCTTTTTACCTGCACACTGCCTACCGCTGTCGTCTGCATATTGTGATATTGTTCCCGACATCCACAAAGCAATTAGCTACCTGCTGCCACCTACTGATATGGAAGAGTATTACACGGTTATTCTGCCGATCTCTAGACAGCACAGACACTCAACAACGGCACATTTGCAGACTATAATTACTGGTTTTCAATTTTTTTTTTTAACCCAATTAGGTGAAATTACTTAATCTCCTACGGCACACCAGACTGTATCTCACAGTACACTAGTGTGCCGCAGCACAGTGGTTGAAAAACACAGGTCTAGAGCTCAGCAGAGTAACCGTGTAATATTCTTCCATATCAGTAGGTGGCAGCAGGTAGCTAATTGCTTTGTAGATGTCGGGAACATGGTTTGTCGTGGTCACAATATGCAGACGACAGTGGGAGGCAGTGTGCAGGTAAAAAGGTGTCTAATGCTTAAACCAAAAATAAACAAAAGGTGAGTGCCGCTAAGAAAAGGCATTGAAGCTTAGGGAAGGCTATGCAGAACGAAACTAAAACTGAACTGGCTGCAAAGTAAACAAAAACAGAATGCTGGACAACAGCAAAGACTTACAGCGTGTGGAGCAGCAGACGGCGTCCAAAAAGTACATCCGTACATGACATGAAAATCAACAACAAAATAGGAGCGCAAGATAAGAAGTAAAACACTACACACAGGAAAACAGTAAAAAAGTCCAAATAAGTCAGGGTGTGATGTGACAGGTGGTGACAGTACACCTACTTTGAGACAAGAGCTATAGTGATGCATGCTTGGTTACGCTTTGAATTCATATCCAACAATTGAGAACGACTTTTTACTGTCAATATCGGCTGCTGAGTTACATTTTTTAATGTTTTCTGCTGGTGGTGTGCATCAGGATTTTTTCAATGAAAAAAAATGGCTCAGAAAAGGTTGAAAAACACCGATCTAGGCACGTGTGGTGTTATTTTCTTCAAGGACTCACGCTGCACCTTTGTTATGACGGCCAAGCCTCGTTGACCAGGGCAAGTTGACCCTCCTGCTCTGGCCAGCGAGGCTTACTGGCTATCAAGCAATTGCAATAATTAATTTACAAAAAAAACTAAACCAGTGAAGTTGTCACGTTGTGTAAATGGTAAATAAAAAGAGAATACAATGATTTGCAAATCCTTTTCAAATTATATTCAATTGAATAGACTGCAAAGACAACATATTTCATGTTCAAACTGAGAAACTAGATTTTTTTTTGCAAATAATCACTAACGTAGATATTAATGGCAGCAACACATTACAAAAAAATAGGCACAGGGGCATTTTTACCACCCAGCGAAGCGTTTCTGGGTGTTGTTGATAAATGGCTTTACATAGTAGAGTTTTAACTTGCACTTACAGATGTAGCGACAAACTGTAGTTACTGACAGTGGGTTTCTGAAGTGTTCCTGAGCCCATGTGGTGATATCCTTTACACACTTATGTCGCTTTTTGATGCAGTACCGCCTGAGGGATGGAAGGTCACGGGCTTAGCGGCTTATGTGCAGTGATTTCTCCAGATTCTCTGAACCTTTTGATGATATTACGGAGCGTAGATGGTGAAATCCCTAAAATTCCTTGCAATAGCTGGTGGAGAAATGTTGTTCTTAAGCTGTTGGACAATTTGCTCACGCATTTGTTGACAAAGTGGTGACCCTCGCCCCATCCTTGTTTGTGAATGACTGAGCATTTCATGGAATCTACTTTTATACCCAATCATGGCACCCACCTGTTCCCAATGAGCCTGTTCACCTGTGGGATGTTCCAAATAAGTGTTTAAAGAGCTTTCCTCAACTTTCTCAGTCTTTTTTGCCACTTGTGCCATCTTTTTTGAAACATATTGAAGGGCATCAAATTACAAATTAGCTAATATTTGCAAAAAATAATAAAGTTTTCCAGTTAGAACATTAAGTATCTTGTCTTTGCAGTCTATTCAATTGAATATAAGTTGAAAAGGATTTGCAAATCATTGTATTCTGTTTTTATTTACCATTTACACAACGTGACAACTTCACTGCTTTTGGGTTTTGTACTTTTCTTGTGACTTTATTATGGGCCCTCTTCTTTCATTTGCACCTAACTGTTCCCTCTTGTCTCTATTCTCCCATCCAAGAGTGCGTATGTTGTGAATCAATGCGGACTCATTAACAACGAGGCAGACTTTGCCGTGGGGCCTTGTTTTTCTGGGTTCTACCAACACTTGCTAATGTCATTGAAATCAATGATAAAAAAAAACATTGTACACTTGATTCTTCTTCCTGCCTGGATGTGAATAACAATCCATAGATAAAACTTAATTTCATTTATTATAATAACCACTTTGGGACGTTAATAGTTGTGTTTAGTACAATAGACTGCAAAGACAATATATTTAATGTTCCAACTGAGAAACATATTTTTTTGGCAAATTATCATTAAAAGCCTACTGAAATGAAATGTTCTTATTTAAACGGGGATAGCAGATCCATTCTATGTGTCATACTTGGTCATTTCGCGATATTGCCATATTTTTGCTGAAAGGATTTAGTAGAGAACAACGACGATAAAGTTTTGGTCGCTGATAAAAAAAGCCTTGCCTGTACCGGAAGTAGCGTGACGTCGCAGGTTGAAAGGCTCCTCACATTTCCCCATTGTTTACACCAGCAGCGAGAGCTATTCGGACCGAGAAAGCGACGATTGCCCCATTAATTTGAGCCAGGATGAAAGATTCGTGGATGAGGAACGTGAGAGTGAAGGACTAGAGTGCAGTGCAGGACGTATCTTTTTTCGCTCTGACTGTAACTTAGGTACAAGGGATCATTGGATTCCACACTTTCTCCTTTTTCTATTGTGGATCACGGATTTGTATTTTAAACCACCTCGGATACTATATCCTCTTGAAAATGAGAGTCGAGAACGCGAAATGGACATTCACAGTGACTTTTATCTCCACGACAATACATCGGCGAAGCACTTTAGCTACGGAGCTAACGTGATAGCATCGGGCTTAACTGCAGATAGAAACAAAATAAATAAACCCCTGACTGGAAGGATAGACAGAAGATCAACAATACTATTAAACCATGGACATGTAACTACACGGTTAATGCTTTCCAGCCTGGCGAAGCTTAACAATGCTGTTGCTAACGACGCCATTGAAGCTAACTTAGCTACGGGACCTCAACAGAGCTATGCTAAAAACATTAGCTCTCCACCTACGCCAGCTCTCATCTGCTCATCACGACCCGTGCTCACCTGCGTTCCAGCGATCGACGGCGCGACGAAGGACTTCACCACGATGATCGGTGCGGTTGGCGGCCCGGAGACGGAGGAAGTCAAGGTGAGGACAGCGGCGCGCGTTGTAGCTTTCGACGACACCCCGGCCGCCTCAGAGTCGGCAAGAAACATATATTTCCCCAAAGTTACATACGTGACATGCACATAGCGACACGCACGTACGGGCAAGCGATCAAATGGAAGCCAAAGCTGTACTCACGGTAGCGCGTCTGCTATCCAAGTCAAAGTCCTCCTGGTTGTGTTGCTGCAGCCAGCCGCTAATACACCGATCCCACCTACAGCTTTCTTCTTTGCTGTCTCCATTGTTCATTAAACAAATTGCAAAAGATTCACCAACACAGATGTCCAGGATACTGTGGAATTTTGCGATGGAAACAGACGCTGTTTGTATTGGATACAATGGTGTCCCAATACTTCCGCTTCACCCATTGACGTCACGCGCAAACGTCATCATACATAGACGTTTTCAGCCGGTAGTTTCCTGGGAAATTTAAAATGTCACTTTATAAGTTAACCCGGCCGTATTGGCATGTGTTGCAATGTTAAGATTTCATCATTGATATATAAACTATCAGACTGCGTGGTCGGTAGTAGTGGCTTTCAGTAGGCCTTTAACTTAGAAGTTAATGGCAGCAACACATTGCAAAAAAAGTTGCCACAGGGACATTTTTACCACCCAGCGAAGCGTTTCTGGGTGTTGTTGATAAATGGCTTTCGCTTTGCATAGTAGTTTTAACTTGCACTAACAGATGCAGCGACCAACTGTAGTTACTGACAGTGGTGATATTCCCAATATTCCCCCTTTTTTTCTCTTTCTTTCTTTTTTTTTCAACCATCGTACGCATCAAGACAAAAAAGTTGCAACAGAAGCCTTTTGTAGAATTCCGCTGAGGAATGAGTGAATCACAGATTTATATCACGGCGCAGCCATGTGATGCCACAACTGTGAGGTGGCGTAACACGAGAAGAAGAAGAACGCTACAATTTGCTGTGCCAATGTTTGGGGTGGGGGTGGGATGCCTTGCGGTGTGGGGCTGTGGTGGCTTTTGCCTGGCAGTAAGATGATACAATATAACATGACACTGCTCAGGCCACCAGAGATTTCACACAATGCGGTTCAATTCCCAAAGGTTTCTCTCAGCGCCTTTTTGTCCACTTTTAGCTGAGGACTGAGCGGGTCGTCGGGAGAATGGTGTGGCCACACAGGGAGGAGGAAGGGTGGCCGCGTTAAAGACTTGCACATCGTTTCCTGTTTGTTGCCATGGCGTCCAACTGCAGTACACAAGCAATGGTCACCAACAAACGTGCTCAAAGTCTCATTGTAGGACGACATCATTTCATTTGGGACACTAAAGTTCCTTTTTCTCACCTCGTCACTTCTGCTTTTCCTTTTTTTAGCTTCTCTGCAGCGTACCGTCGGGCCTATAATCTGACCCCGCCCTCCGCCTCCCCGCACCCTGTCATTACACCCTGTTGGCTGGGATGCCATTCCGTTCCCGTGGCAACCCCTCTAATTAGCCAGGCCGCGGCTGCCGCAAGGGAGGGCGGAGCTTGACGTGGTCAAGCGAGCGATGAGGAGGAGGAGCTTAGCGGAACACAAAACCATCAAAAATATTGTGGGTCGTTGTTTGTACGAGAGGGTTTCACGCACCGTAGAGGCGGACAGGAAACTGTTGAAAGTACTACAAAAATGGTCCCAGGGGTGTCCAAACTACATAGCGTGGCCACAAAAAACATCTCATCTTATCGAGCTTAGGTTTCTACTAACCTTTCTGGCTTCTGACCCCTGAAACCAAACCCGACTAGTCGACACGTGACCTCTGCAGACTGGAAGCATATGGCTGCAGGTTATTGAGTCAACATGACATTTCTTCATTTTACTCTCCCTTCTCCTTTTTATTTTGGCGGTTACTCCTCCTAAACCCCCGCGTGCAGAAATGCACATGGTCGGAAAAACAAGCTACACCTCTTAGTATGACTGACTTGAAATTTCTCGCACACGTTGGCAATCAGTGAGCACTTCAAAGAAAAACAACTCTCGGCTCGAGAGCCAGTGCACATCCTGTGATAATAAATAAGACTGAAAAAAATAAAAGTCTAGGCTGCCATTGGTTAAGAGGACTTGCTGTTTGGTATTTATTTGTTTTTAAATAGAAAGTCGATACATCATCCCCTTGTTATTTTCGTTTGACATACAGTAATGTATAGCACGTTTTAATATCTTCAAAATGTACCATTTTTTATTAAAATAAAGACTTTTGTCGAGGCTGGAACCCATTATTCATGTTTATACTGTTCCTTATGGAGAATGTTGCTTTAATATACAACATTTTCCATTTTAAGTTCGTAGATCGAAGTTCCACTGTATTTATTGCGTACAGATTGCTATAATAAATTAAAGCTGCAAGCAGCGATGGACGGGACGGACTTTGACGGCACATAAAATCCAAACCGGAGCAGCAATTAAAACTCTTTCGTCAACTTTTAATCAGAAGGGTTCAATCTCTCTCCTGTGCTAGTTTGAAGCCGACACGACAAACGCGCTCAGAGGAGATAATGTTTGAAAAAAGGTGACCGGTTTTTACAAAACTTGTGTTTTGAAGGGGGAATTGCAAACTTCCTGTTGATTTTTGCTGGGGGTTGTCAATATATGAAATACAGGTCTAAGTGAGACCTACATAGAGGTTTTTGTTTCATGTCTCTAAGACATTCCTACTGGAAGTTACAGGCAGTTTTGTCTGAGTTTTCTTCCTAGGAGCAGTTGTGTCTGTGTTTTCTTCCTAGGGGGCGCTAGAGCGCAATTTTGAGTTTTGGGGTTGGTTTTTTTTATTAGATCGCAATTTTTGCCAGTCCTGATGTGTGTGTCCAGTTTGGTGAGTTTTGAAGCATGTTAGGGGGGTCAAATTACAGCTCAAAGAGGCAAAAGTGACTGTTTTTAGTAGGGATGTCCGATAATGGCTTTTTGCCGATATCCGATATGCCGATATTGTCCAACTCTTTAATCACCGATACCGATATCAACCGATACCGATATCAACCGATATATACAGTCGTGGAATTAACACATTATTATGCCTAATTTGGACAACCAGATATGGTGAAGATAAGGTCCTTTTAAAAAAATGAATCAAATAAAATAAGATAAATAAATTAAAAACATTTTCTTGAATAAAAAAGAAAGTAAAACAATATAAAAACAGTTACATAGAAACTAGTAATTAATGAAAATTTGTAAAATTAACTGTTAAAGGTTAGTATTATTAGTGGAGCAGCAGCACGCACAATCATGTGTGCTTACGGACTGTATCCCTTGCAGACTGTATTGATATATTGATATATAATGTAGGAACCAGAATATTAATAACAGAAAGAAACAACCCTTTTGTGTGAATGAGTGTATATGGGGGAGGGAGGTTTTTTGGGTTGGTGCACTAATTGTAAGTGTATATTGTGTTTTTTATGTGGATTTAATAAAAAAACAAAAACAAAAACAAAAACCGATACTGATAATAAAAAACCCGATACCGATAATTTCCGATATTACATTTTAACGCATTTATCGGCCGATAATATCGGCAGACCGATATTATCGGACATCTGTAGTTTTTAGTAAACTTTTGTTCTGAAGGGGGAATTGCCAACTTCATGTTGATTTTTGCTGTAGGATGTCAATGTATGAAATCTAGGTCTAAGTCAGACCTACATAGAGGTTTTTGTTTCATGTCTCTATGACATTCCTACCGGAAGTTACAACCAGTTTTGTCTGTGTTTTTTCCTAGGGGGCGCTAGAGCGAAATTTTGAGTTTTTTATTTTTTTTATTAGAAGTCAATTTTCGCCAGTCCTGATGAATGTAGGTTGTCAGTTCAAACCCCGGCCGAGTCATACCAAAGACGATAAAAATGGGAGCTCAGCATCAAGGGTTGGAATTGGGGGTTAAATCAACAAAAATGTTCCCGGGCGTGGCCACCGCTACCGCTCACTGCTCCCCTCACCTCCCAGGGTGTGAACAAGGGGATGGGTCAAATTCCACCACACCTAGTGTGTGTGTGACAATCATTGGTACTTCAACTTTAACTTAAGAAGCTTATCGACTACGGGGTCGGCACAGACTACAAAGGCGGACGCCCGCAATTTTTCAGGATTTATGCAGATCCCCACCAAAATAAGAGCGCAGGACAGGAACAAGCACTAAACACAGAAGAACGGCAACAAAACCGAACATAAAGGCCGGAAATGTGTCCTGTGAAAAACCGTCCGACCGGAACTCTCTAATAACTAAAGTTCCTTGGGTGAATAATGTAAACTCACTACACCGGTATGTTTTAGCGCTTTCATGGTGAGTTTACTGACAGATATAAGTAAGAACTTTACACTACTTTATATTAGAAATGGCAACAGCGGAGGATGAATGTCCCATAACAAGAAGATAGAGAAAAAGAAGAACCACCTGGCTGCTCAGTGGCCGCCCTGAGATCGATAGGTCGTGAGTTCAAACCCCGGCCGAGTCATACCAAAGACTATAAAAATGGGAGCCATTACCTCCCTGCTTGGCACTCAGCATCAAGGGTTGGAATTGGGGGTTAAATCACCAAAAAATGATTCCAGGGCACGGCCACCGTTGCTGCTCACTGCTCCCCTCACCTCCCAGGGTGTGAACAAGGTGATGGGTCAAATTTCACCACACCTAGTGTGTGGGTGACAATCATTGGTACTTTAACTTTAACTTAAGAAGCTTATCGACTACGGGGTCGGCACAGACTACAAAGGCGGATGCCCGCAATTTTTCAGGATTTATGCAGATCCCCACCAAAATAAGAGCGCAGGACAGGAACAAGCACTAAACACAGAAGAACGCCAACAAAACCCAACATAAATGTGTCCTGTGAAAAAAACGTCCGACCGGAACTCTCTAATAACTAAAGTTCCTTGGGTGAATAATGTAAACTCACTACACCGGTATGTTTTAGTGCTTTCATGGCGAGTTTATTGAAAGATATAAGTAAGAACTCTACATTACTTTATATTAGAAATGAAAACAGCGGAGGATGAATGTCACATAACAAGAAGATAGAGAAAAAGAAGAACCACCTCCCTGCTCAGTGTCCGCCCTGAGATGGGTAGGTCGTGAGTTCAAACCCCGGCCGAGTCATACCAAAGACTATAAAAATGGGAGCCATTACCTCCCTGCTTGGCACTCAGCATCAAGGGTTGGAATTGGGGGTTAAATCACCAACAAATTATTCCCGGGCGCGGCCACCGCTGCTGCTCACTGCTCCCCTCACCTCCCAGGGTGTGAACAAGGTGATGGGTCAAATTTCACCACACCTAGTGTGTGGGTGACAATCATTGGTACTTTAACTTTAACTTAAGAAGCTTATCGACTACGGGGTCGGCACAGACTACAAAGGCGGACGCCCGCAATTTTTCAGGATTTATGCAGATCCCCACCAAAATAAGAGCGCAGGACAGGAACAAGAACTAAACACAGAAGAACGCCAACAAAACCCAACATAAAGGCCGGAAATCCGTCTTGTATGTTAATCTTGCTGAAGCTGCCCTACTACTACTGTTACTACCATCAAAGTGGTTAAATTGCTGGGTTGTTGCTGTTCAAACAAGACGTTGACAAAATTTAAAAAAAAAAATCTGTCTTAAGGGAGCAAATGACTAATGCTTAAAGAATGTTGCAGAGTAATATGGGTCATCCCCCGTGAACAGAAAGCCTATGTCTGGAAGGGCATAATAATGCATAACATGATCAAATATTTGGAATAAACATCGAGTGACTTTCCAAGAACCGTTTTGGCACACCCCGAGCACATGAGAATGACATCACTACGGAAACAGCGCCAGTTGAATGAGCGACAACTACAGTACAGTGTGTACAGTATGAGGTTCACTTTCCCTAACGTGAAGTCACTCGTGTCTTCCACCGTAGCGGAGCGCTTTTTTTTTTTTGACACTCCGGGCAGTCCTCGCAGGCACAAAGATGGCCTTTATTTATACACGCCCCCAAAGTATGCACTGCAAAAAGTCAGTGTTCATAAACGAATAAAAAAATTAGGGGTATTTTATTTGAACTAAGCAAAATTATCTGCCAATAGAACAAGAAAATTTGGCTTGTCAAGACTTTCCAAAACAAGTCGAATTAGCTAACCTCAATGAACCCAAAAATAGCTTAAAATAAGTATATTCTCACTGATAACAAGTGCACTTTTCTTGGTAGAAAAAAACCTTTTTGCTCAATATGTTGAAAAATGTTCTTAAATGAAGTAAATGCTAGTGCCATTATCTTGACATAATGATATGCGCTCGGCATTACATTTCTTGAAACCAGCAAACTTATACTAAAAACTGGTTTATTGTTCTTAATGGAAAGGCAACAAGGCAAGCGCTTGTTACTCTCGGGGTCTCCTAGCCGCTCAGGCAAATCATATTGTCTAAAAATGCATTTTTCCATGGATAACATGACATCATCGCGCCAAGTGCGTGCTCTTTCAGTCAATTAGTGCACATATATACAGCCCGGCCCCCGGCCAAAATGTTTTAATTGTAATTTTGAAGAATTCATCTAAATGTGCATGAACTATTTCTGTTCAAAATTGTTAGAAATGTCAAATGTTTAAATATTATCTGTCAGTTTACTGTACTGTGCCAACTGTACTACTATATGAGTATGTGTTTTCTATTGTTTCATTGAAAATAAAACAGCAAAGTCCATTTGGCTGTCATCTGTTTTAATTATGAGACACAATTGTGTCAAAGCATGATTTTTTTTTTTTTTTACATGCTTAAAATAAGAAATTATTACTTTAAAAAAGCAGTTTTATACTTGTGAGTGTTGATGACACAGCTTTGCAACAGTTGATATTCTAGTTTCAAGCATGTTTTACTCAATATAGCTCATTAAATCTCAGCAACAAGCTGTAATATCTTACTGAGATCATTTAGGACCAAAACACTTAAAACAAGTAAAACACTCTAACACAGGGGTCACCAACCTTTTTGAAACCAAGAGCTACTTCTTGGGTACTGATTAATGCAAAGGGCTACCAGTTTGATACACACTTAAATAAATTGCCAGAAATAGCCAATTTGCTCAATTTACCTTTAACTCTTTGTTATTATTAATAATGTAATATAAAACATTTGTACGCAGGTACAACACTTAAATGATAATTGTACAAACCTCACAGTTTGAAGTATTTTATTATTTTTGGGGGAATTTTCTACCATGTTTGAAGCCGGCTTTTATTAAAATAAAAATATGTATTCTTAGAGAAAATAATGTAATTTAAATGCAATTTAAAACATTTGTACGCACGTACAACACTAAAATGATAATTGTACAAACCTCACAGTTTGAAGTCTTTCATTATTATTTTTTGGGGAATTTTCTACCATGTTTGAAGGCCGGTTTTTATTCAAATAAAAATATGCATTCTTCGAACAGGCCAGCGGGCTACTCATCTGGTCCTTACGGGCTACCTGGTGCTCGCGGGCACCACGTTGGTGACCCCTGCTCTAACATAAAATCTGCTTAGTGAGAAGAATGATCTTATCAGACAGAAAATAAGCAAATATCACCCTTATTTGAGATATTTATCTTACTTAGATTGCCGTTTTTGCAGTATGTTCAAACCTCGCATAAGACAGATGTCCAAAGTCTTTTACACAACAAGCAGCAAACATATGTGCAAGCATGCTTCCATGTCAATGTCCCAGCCCTACCCTACCCCTACTCCATATAGTTCCACCCTGGGAACCCCTTCGGCCCTGTGATGAGAGTAGACGGGGGATCTCAAGATGACCTCAAGTTGAAATATGCTGAATCAGCATGGGGGACAACAGAGTGCAGCTGTGTGTGATAACTAGCTGAACAAATCTAGGATTTCAAGGGTGTTGTTGCAGTTATAGCCTTGGGGCTGCTGAGGCCCGCCGCTTTAGCGCTCGTCAACAGATATATGTTTGGATTCCTCACTATGCCCGCCCCAGGACCACTTTGGACCAGGTTGGATAGGAGATGAAAGAGGCTCCATTTGCACATGCTATACAATATGAGCTATTTTAAACATACAAACCCCGTTTCCATATGAGTTGGGAAATTGTGTTAGATGTAAATATAAACGGAATACAATGATTTGCAAATCATTTTCAACCCATATTCAGTTGAATATGCTACAAAGACAACATATTTGATGTTCAAACTAATAAACTTTTTTTTTTTGTGCAAATAATCATTAACTTTAGAATTTGATGCCAGCAACACGTGACAAAGAAGTTGGGAAAGGTGGCAATAAATACTGATAAAGTTGAGGAATGCTCATCAAACACTTATTTGGAACATCCCACAGGTGAACAGGTTAATTGGGAACAGGTGGGTGCCATGATTGGGTATAAAAGTAGATTCCATGAAATGCTCAGTAATTCACAAACAAGGATGGGGCGAGGGTCACCACTTTGTCAACAAATGCCTGAGCAAATTGTTGAACAGTTTAAGAAAAACCTTTCTCAAGCAGCTATTGCAAGGAATTTAGGGATTTCACCATCTACGCTCCGTAATATCGTCAAAGGGTTCAGAGAATCTGGAGAAATCACTGCACGTAAGCAATATTATGGACCTTCGATCCCTCAGACTGTACTGCATCAAAAAGCGACATCAGTGTGTAAAGGATATCACCACATGGGCTCAGGAACACTTCAGAAACCCACTGTCAGTAACTACAGTTGGTCGCTACATCTGTAAGTGCAAGTTAAAACTCTCCTATGCAAGGCGGAAAACCGTTTATCAACAACACCCAGAAACGCCGTCGGCTTCGCTGGGCCTGAGCTCATCTAAGATGGACTGATACAAAGTGGAAAAGTGCTCTGTGGTCTGACGAGTCCACATTTAAAATTGTTTTTGGAAACTGTGGACATCGTGTCCTCCGGACCAAAGAGGAAAAGAACCATCCGGATTGTTATAGGCGCAAAGTGTAAAAGCCAGCATGTGTGATGGTATGGGGGTGTATTAGTGCCCAAGACATGGGTAACTTACACATCTGTGAAGGCACCATTAATGCTGAAAGGTACATACAGCTTTTGGAGCAACATATGTTGCCATCCAAGCAACGTTACCAACGGACGCCCCTGCTTATTTCAGCAAGACAATGCCAAGCCACGTGTTACATCAACGTGGCTTCATAGTAAAAGAGTGCGGGTACTAGACTGGCCTGCCTGTAGTCCAGACCTGTCTCCCATTGAAAATGTGTGGCACCTAAAATAGCACAAGGGAGACCCCCGGACTGTTGAACAACTTAAGCTGTACATCAAGCAAGAATGGGAAAGAATTCCACCTGAGAAGCTTCAAAAATGTGTCTCCTCAGTTCCCAAACCTTTACTGAGTGTTGTTAAAAGGAAAGGCCATGTAACACAGTGGTGAACATGCCCTTTCCCAACTACTTTGGCACGTGTTGCAGCCATGAAATTCTAAGTTAATTATTATTTGCAAAAAAACGGTCCAGTCCATTGTGGATCTAACATAATAGTGTGAGAGTCCAGTCCATAGTGGATCTAACATACTAGTGAGTGTCCAGTCCATAGTGGATCTAACATAATAGTGAAGAGTCCAGTCCATAGTGGATCTAACATGATAGTGTGAGAGTCCAGTCCAAAGTGGATCTAACATAATAGTGTGAGAGTCCAGTCCATAGTGGATCTAACATAATAGTGTGAGAGTCCAGTCCATAGTGGATCTAACGTAATAGTGTGAGAGTCCAGTCCATAGTGGATCTAACATAATAGTGAGAGTCCAGTCCATAGTGGATCTAACATAATAGTGAAGAGTCCAGTCCATAGTGGATCTAACATGATAGTGTGAGAGTCCAGTCCAAAGTGGATCTAACATAATAGTGTGAGAGTCCAGTCCATAGTGGATCTAACATAATAGTGTGAGAGTCCAGTCCATAGTGGATCTAACATAATAGTGTGAGAGTCCAGTCCATAGTGGATCTAACGTAATAGTGTGAGAGTCCAGTCCATAGTGGATCTAACATAATAGTGAGAGTCCAGTCCATAGTGGATCTAACATAATAGTGTGAGAGTCCAGTCCATAGTGGATCTAACATAATAGTGAGAGTCCAGTCCATAGTGGATCTAACATAATATTGTGAGAGTCCAGTCCATAGTGGATCTAACATAATATTGTGAAAGTCCAGTCCATAGTGGATCTAACATAATAGTGTGAGAGTCCAGTCCATAGTGGATCCAACATAATAGTGAGAGTCCAGTCCATAGTGGATCTAACATAATAGTGAGAGTCCAGTCCATAGTGGATCTAACATAATAGTGAGAGTCCAGTCCATAGTGGATCTAACATAATATTGTGAGAGTCCAGTCCATAGTGGATCTAACATAACATTGTGAAAGTCCAGTCCATAGTGGATCTAACATAATAGTGAGAGTCCAGTCCATAGTGGATCTAACATAATAGTGAGAGTCCAGTCCATAGTGGATCTAACATAATAGTGTGAGAGTCCAGTCCATAGTGGATCTAACATAATAGTGAGAGTCCAGTCCATAGTGGATCTAACATAATAGTGAGAGTCCAGTCCATAGTGGGGCCAGCAGGAGACCACCCCGAGTGGAGACGGGTCAGCAGCGCAGAGATGTCCCCAACCGATGCACAGGCGAGCGGTCCACCCCGGGTCCCGACTCTGGACAGCCAGCACTTCATCCATGGATTATAAACTCGCAAAAATGTCCCTGGACACATGAGGACTTTGAATATGACCAATGTATGATCCTGTAACTACTTGGTATCGGATCGATACCTAAATGTGTGGTATCATCCAAAACTAATGTAAAGTATCCAAACAAGAGAAGAATAAGTGATTATTACATTTTAACAGAAGTGTAGATAGAACATGTTGAAAGGGAAAATAAGCAGATATTAACAGTAAAATGAACAAGGGGATTAACAATTCATTTTTACAGCTTGTCCCTCATAATGTGGACAAAATAATAGGTGTATAAATGACACAATATGTTACTGCATATGTCAGCAGACTAATTAGGAGCCTTTGTTTGTTTACTTACTACTAAAAGACAAGTTGTCTTGTATGTTCACTATTTTATTTAAGGACTAACTTGCAATAAGAAACATATGTTTAATGTACCTTAAGTTTTATCGTAAAATAAAGCCAATAATGCCATTTTTTGTTGTCGCCTTTATTTAGAAAAGTACCGAAAGGTAGCGAAAAGTATCGAAATATGTATATATATATATATATATATATATATATATATATATATATATATATATATATATATATATATATATATATATATATATATATACCAAAACATTGGTATCAGGACAACTCTAGTTCACACTAAAAGAAAACATGGACCGAGCTGGAATGATTAAAGGGTACAAATACAGGTTTTCACATTGTTATCAAATCGCAATGGGGCTGCTTCCAAGAGTGTTACTTTTTCACATAATATCAACATCACATATTTGGTGGGAAAAATCATCGACCTAGATTCATATCAATCTGGGCTGAGCGCCACAAAGCGTCGATGTTTTCATTGGGCCGTGACTTTATGGAGTTATTGTCTTCATTACCTCACAATTGGATCGTTCGGAATATTTAGCTTCGACACAGTAAAACACACACGGGGAAGTTTTCACAGCTGCACAGAGAGAAGGGAAAACAGATGAATGGACGGACGTGAGAAGAAAGATAGCAGGGATGGAGTTACACGTCAGCCACGACTTCAAAGTCACAACCAGGTTATTACACCGGGATTATTTTTGCGGTAAATCTCTTTTGTGACACGGTCTTTCCAGCTCACTGCAACATTATTTGATGTTCAGAATTGTTGTACTGCAGTCCTGTCTGTCGGTGGCAATAATACACATTTCAGTGGTTAACCCCTGCCAGACGATTGAAGACAAGTAAAAGTTGTCTTCTGTGGGTAAAAGTTTTGATAAATGTATTCTTCAATTTGTGGAAATCAGGATAGCAGAACTTCTTACAGAACTTCTTTACTCAAGCTAGAGTTGTTTGTAAAATGCCTTTTGGCACACACGGGATATGTCAGCAGTAAATCCAAAAAACAATATCCCCAAAACCAAGTAGCTCACGCTGTGTTTACAATAAAAGCATAAACATAGTTTTCTGTGTGGTGAGCCGAGACGTAATTATATTTCAGTCCAAGCAGGCTGGCAGTGCGTTGTGACCACATAAATAACGTGGAATAAACCAAAGGACGAGTCTCGCTGCCAAACGTTTACATTCTCTGTCCCGAGAACGTCTTCTGCTGCTCCTCTCCAAGTTCAGTCCTTGTCACATCACCTCCATGTGAACCCCATACAATAACTTCAAAGAATAATTACCATAATATACTTAGACTTCCTTTTTATCGTCGTTCAAATTTGAACTTTACAGTACAGATAAGAACGACATTTCGTTGCATTAGCTCATGGTAGTGCAGGATAAAAAAGCAATAAGGTGCAGATATAAATAAATAAATAGGTTACTGTACAGATAAATATATTGCACTTTTGCATATGCATCCACGTTTATGGATGTATGTTATATTGTCTTTTTTATTCCAGCGAGTTAATCCATTTTGGGGGGAGTTGAGGGGATAATTATGATGCGTTCAAGAGTCTTACCTTAATAATACCAAATAAAGGGAGAATGCCGGTAAGTTCAAAGACACTGACAATACTTGGTGTTTAAGGCACTGTTGGCTTGGATTATTAATATAACTACCGTATTTTCCGGACCGTAGGGCGCACCGGATTATAAGGTGCACTGCCGATGAATGGTCTATTTTGATCTTTTTTCATGTATAAGGCACATTAAAGGAGTCTTTTTTTTTTTTTTTTCTAAATTGAAAACACTTCCTTGGGGTGTACATCAGTGTTTTTCAACCACTGTGTGAGATATTGTCTGGTGTGCCGTGGGAAATTATGCAACTTCACCTAGTTTGTCCAAAAAATATTTTTTGCAAATCAATAATTATAATCTGCAAATAATGTGCCGTTCTTTAGTGTCCGTGCTGTGTAGAACTGTGATCCCAATATGCAGACCACAGCGTGCAGGTAAAAAAGGTACGTAACGCTTAACCCTTGTGTGGTGTTCGGGTCTGTGGGACCCGTTTTCATTTTTTATTAAAAGAAAAATGATACAATTAATTAATGTTTCAAACTGAGACTCACTGACTTTGGCTCATTTTCTGTGAAGAACATATATCAGACTACATATTTAATGACCACACACCATACACATTTCTATTACATATAAGATATCCGGACTAATAGAAGTGTGGAAATTGATGTTCTGTGTACCACACGCACCCACCCACACACCCACACACCCACACAGCAGGCCTAGACAGGAGGAGGACAGAGTGTAGGTACACAGAAAATCAGAGGGTCAAATGTGCGAGAAAATGAGAGCAGACAGTGTTGACAATGTTGCAACCTTGTGTGGGAACCGCAGGTGCAGAAACACAAAAGAAGAATCCCTGTGGGATGCACAAACTGGCAGAGAGATTTTCCATACAACGTTCATATTGTTGTTACTCAGCCAGCGTTTGTGGGTCTGATGGACCCCGTTGCATTTTGTGGCTTTCAATGCCTCACAATCAAACACTTTTATGTTAAAATACTAAACAGATGTTTAATGGGATAAGGTAAACATCTGTTCAGTATTTTACATAAAAGTGTTTGATTGTGAGGCATTAAAAGCCACAAAATGCAACGGGTCTATCAGACCCACAAACGCTGGCTGAGTAACAACAATATGAACATTACACAAGGGTTAAACCAAAAATGAACAAAAGGGAAAGGAAAAGGCAATGAAGCATAGGGATGGCTATGTAAAACGACAGTAAAACTGAACTGGCTACAAAATAAACACAAACAGAATGCTGGAGGACAGCAAAAACTTGCAGCGTGTGGAGCAGAGACGGCGTCCACAAAGTACATCCGTACATGACATGGCAAGCAGCAATGTCCACACAAAGAAGAATAGCAACAACTTAAATAGCCTTGCTTGCTGACACACAGCAGGTGCGGGGAATAGCGCTCAAAGGAAGACATGAAACTGCTACGGGAAAACACCAAAATAACAGCACAAGACAAGTCCTAAAGCACTACACACAGGAAAACACCAACAAACTCTAAATAAGACACGAGGAGGACCTGGTGGAGTTTCATTTTTTAAACACTGGTCTACATAACATGTAATGGTGGTTCTTTGGTCAAAATGTTGCATAGATGATGTTTTACACATCATCTTCAAGCCGCTTTCTGACAGTCGCTTCAGGATGCGCCGTTTTGTGGGCGGTCTTATTTACGTGGCTCACCTTCGACAGCGTCTTCTCCACGTCATCTTTGTTGTAGCGGTGTAGCGTGCAAGGACGGGAGTGGAAGAAGTGTCAAAAGATGGCGCTAACTGTTTTAATGACATTCACACTTTACTTCAATCAATAACAGAGCAGCATCTCCTCATCCGGAAACAACAACAAGGCCGGAAATGTGTCCCGTGAAAAACTGTCCGACCGGAACTCTCTAATAACTAAAGTTCCTTGGGTGAATAATGTAAACTCACCACACCGGTATGTTTTAGCGCTTTCATGGCGAGTTTACTGACAGATATAAGTAAGAACTTTACACTACTTTATATTAGAAATGGCAACAGTGGAGGATGAATGTCACATAACAAGAAGATAGAGAAAAAGAAGAAGCTTATCGACTATGTTGACGGCACGGACTACAAAGGCGGACGCGCGCAATTTTTCAGGATTTATGCAGATCCCAAATACAGATCAGCAGGTACCAGAAAGTAAGAAAAGTTGCTTTTGCATAATATTGCGAAACAAAAAGCCAGATTAAATATGTTTTACCTTATACACACACCATAATAATACTGGTATGTTTAATGCGTCGACAATCCATCAGTCAATGCGGCTTCATAGCTTACCAAAGTCGTACTAAAATATTTTGATAGATTTTTGAGCGCCGTGTGTAATGTGCTATATTTTCAATGTAACACAAAAAATGTTGGCGTTTACATGAGTGATATTGCCATCATAGTGCAGTCTACACGTATCTCTTATGTTTGACTGCCATCTACTGGTCACACTTATCATTACTCTATGTACCAAATAAAATTGCTTCGAGGTCGGTAAGCAAAACCGGAATTATTCCGTACATTAGGCATTAGGGTTATAAGATTTTAAGTGTGCCTTATAGTCCGGAAAATACGGTACTAATATAGCATCATTAATTGAAATATTGTGATACAGAACTTGGAAAATCCGGCTTTGGTTTAATAAATATGTGCATGACATTATACAATTACTTTTAATTAATCACAAGTTCATGGTGAAAGTTACATTTGAAGCCTTTAAAAAGGCTATAAGTCACACTCACATGTTTGTATTATTGAGTTAATCTGACTAAACCATGTCGTTCTAAGATACGCTGGAAACCAGAACAAATCATGTTTCTGAGAATCAAGTTAGCAGGCTTGGATAATATGGTTGAATTTTCTGGGTCTTTGAACGGCCATCCATCAGTGTTTGCATGAGAACGATACCGCTAATACCTATCAAAATATCCCCTTTAAAATATGTTTTTATTTGACGTTATTAATTACAGATTCATGCAACAGCCCCTGAGATGACATGGCTTGACTCCCACCAGAACTGAAGAATATGTAACGACGAAAAATTAGTGATGTGACCACAGAACTTTCCTCCGGAAGGTCTTATCTTTGTCCATGTGATGTCAGATGAAACAAAAATGGAGCTGTTTGGCCACAATACCCAGCAATATGTTTGGAGGAGAAAAGGTGAGGCCTTTAATCCAGTGGTCCCCAACCTTTCTGTACTTGCAGACCGGTAAATGCTTGAAAATTTGTCCCACGGACCGGGAGGGGGTGGGGGGGTAAAAAAATGTTGGTTTTTTTTGTTTTTTTGTCAGAAAGAAATACGATCATGTGTGCTTACGGACTGTATCCCTGCATACTGTATTGATTTATATTGATATGTAATGTATATATTGAGTTTTTTATGTTGATTCAATTTAAAAAAAAAAAAAAAAAAAAAAAAAAAAAAAATTTCTTGTGTGGCCGCGGCCCGGTACCAATCGGTCCACGGACCAGCACCGGGCCGCGGCTCGGTGGTTGGGGACCACTGCTTTAATCCCAGGAACACCATGCCTACCGTCAAGCATGGTGGCGGTAGTATTATGCTCTGGGCCTGTTTTGCTGCCAATGGAACTGGTGCTTTACAGAGAGTAAATGGGACAATGAAAAAGGAGGATTACCTCCAAATTCTTCAGGACTCGGAGGGTTGCTGGTTACTGGGGTTCAATTCCCACCTTCTAGGGCAGTCATTTTCAACCAGTGTGCCGCGGCACACTAGTGTGCCGTGAGAGATCATCAGGTGTGCCGTGAGAAATTATTTAATATCTCCTAATTAACCATTGTCGGGTGTCCGTGCTATAATAAAGTGCGGCAGATAATGTAATACTCATCTATTTCAGTAGGTGGCAGCAGAGGGCGATAAATACCTGTAAAGACAATCGAGTTAGCGCTGCGCATCACGTGACAGTGACAGTTTGAGATCGCAGCAAGAGGATGCGAGCAAGTGACAGTGATGGAGAAGTTTTTGAGAAGGGAAAATGCAAATGGCGAACAGGGTCCTGGACAAAATTCTGACCCAGATGAAGGCTCTAGTATGAGTGGTCTACAAAATAAAAAAAGACGGTGAGCTCGACGCAATAAAGCGAAAGCTATCTTTCATTTGGATTGACTTTCACCGGGGATGCGAGAGCACCGACTCCGCAGTGCTTGGTGTGTGGTGAGAAGCTATCCAATAGCGCCATGGTGCCAAGCAAGCTTAAACGCCATCTCCAAACGAAACACCACGATGGACTATTTTGTACGCTTACGTACAAACAATGAGAAATAGGCAACTTTTCTGAGAAAAACCACAAAGGTAAACAAGAGAGCCCTCAAAGCTTGCTACCTTGTTGTTGAACTCGTAGCTAAATCAAAAAAGTCCCACACTGTGGCAGAAACATTAATACTGCGAGCTTGTAAAGCCATTGTAATAGTAGTAAGTATAAATACATTTAGAAAACTATATTATTAACTATATGTATTATATGCTGTGTTAAGAGTGTCATTTTGTGTCATTTTGGTTGGTGGTGTGCCGCAGGATTTTGTAAATGTAAAAAGTGTGCCGCGGCTTAAAAAAGGTTGAAAATCACTGTTCTAGGGAACGGCGTAGCAAAGTTGGTAGAGTGGCCGTGCCAGCAATCGGAGGGTTGCTGGTTACTGGGGTTCAATTCCCACCTTCTACCATCCAAGTCACGTCTGTTGTGTCCTTGGGCAAGACACTTCACCCTTGCTCCTGATGGCTGCTGGTTAGCGCCTTGCATGGCAGCACCCGCCATCAGTGTGTGAATGTGTGTGTGAATGGGTGAATGTGGAAATACTGTCAAAGCGCTTTGAGTACCTTGAAGGTAGAAAAGCGCTGTACAAGTATAACCCATTTATCATTTATTATAGGACAAGCTAAAATCATCAGCCCGGAGGTTGGGTCTTGGGCGCAGTTGGGTGTTCCAACAGGACAATGACCCCAAAAAACACCTCAAAAGTGGTAAAGGAATGGCTAAATCAGGCTAGAATGAAGGTTTTAAAATGGCCTTCCCAAAGTCCTGACTTAAAGGTGTGGACAATGCTGAAGAAACAAGTCCATGTCAGAAAAGCAACACATTTAGCTGAACTGCACCAATTTTGTTAAGAGGAGTGGTCAAAAATTCCAGCAGAAGCTTGTGGATGGCTACCAAAAGCGCCTTATAGCAGGTAAACTTGCCAAGGGACATGTAAGCAAATATTAACATTGCTGTATGTATACTTTTGACCCTCACATTTTCAGTAGACCCATAATAAATTCATGTTTTTTTTGTGACCAACAAGTAAATAAGAGTTGTAGAAAGTATTGGAAACTTAAGACAACCATGACATGATGTTCTTTACAAGTGTATGTACACTTTTGATCGCGACTGTACATCTTCGTAGTACGCAAAAAACCTTTCCAATCGTCTCATCCGAACAACACCCTCGAATTAAATGAGGTAGGGACGGTTAAGTTTGTTTACAACGTTGTGTGAAAAATGGGGGCGGGGCTTTCCCAAAAGTTTCCCTCGGGGGAGAACGTACAACCGACAATGTGGCGCATTGTGACTAAGTCCTCTGACAGCCCTGCAGCTGGCTTCTCCGTGGATTCTTGTGAGAGTGTGCGAGGTGAAGCCAGCGTGTGTGCATGTGTGTGTTGTGTAAACCAGACCCCCCGCCCCCTCCGCCACCCCGCTTTTTAACCCCCCCTCCTTGCACTTCTGCTGGGAGGAATGTGTGGTCCGCCTCCTACGCTGGACGGCTGTGCCAACATTCCTGACTCACACAAGCAGAGAAAAAAAAAAAGAGGGATGGAGTGAAAGAACTCAAATACGGGTCCGGAATAAAAATCTGCTTCTGCAGGCTATGTACAGGCATGGTAATAGAGGGAGAAAGAGGAGGCGATTGTTCGTTCAATTGCCCTTCAGGTCCTTTCAACCTGCACATACACACGCCATAAAAGCCCGCAGGGGATTCCTGGAATACCATCCCTTTAACAGAGCAGATCCTCGCCTCTGCAGACTCTCTAACAAAGTTGGGCTGGTCAGTGTTAGAATAATTATGTACATATTATCACACACCTCTTATGCTTAAGGGCCGTTGCTATAGTTATTATCAATTGTGCTGAAGTTGTACTTTTTCTATCTGTGCAAAGCCAGTCGTCTCGTATCAGTGTTTGTTTCCAGAATCGGCCTGCTGACTGCCAAGGGCGAACATCGAGTACCGTGACGCAGACAGAGCAGAGACAGGGCGATATCACGAGTGTCAGCACATTTGCATTTCATTAATAGTCATATATCGTGTCTAACTGGAGCTGCTGAGATTACCCCCCTTCCTTCAGCGGCAGCTTCAGTGATGTAACCACCTACTCAGTGGCTTAGTGGTTAGAGTGCCCGCCCTGAGATCCCTCAGGCTGTACTGCATCAACAAACAACATCAGTGTGTAAAGGATATCACCACATGGCTCAGGAACACTCCAGAAACCCACTGTCAGTAACTACAGTTGGTCGCTTCATCTGTAAGTGCAAGTTAAAACTCTCCTATGCAAGGCGAAAACCGTTTATCAACAACACCCAGAAGCGCCGTCGGCTTCGCTGGGCCTGAGCTCATCTAAGATGGACTGATGCAAAGTGGAAAAGTGTTCTGTGGTCTGACGAGTCCACATTTCAAATTGTTTTTGGAAACTGTGGACGTCGTGTCCTCCGGACCAAAGAGGAAAAGAATCATCCGGATTGTTATAGGCGCAAAGTTGAAAAGCCAGCATGTGTGATGGTATGGGGGTGTATTAGTGCCCAAGACATGGGTAACTTACACATCTGTGAAGGCACCATTAATGCTGAAAGGTACATACAGCTTTTGGAGCAACATATGTTGCCATCCAAGCAACGTTACCATGGACGCCCCTGCTTATTTCAGCAAGACAATGCCAAGCCACGTGTTACATCAACGTGGCTTCATATTAAAAGAGTGCGGGTACTAGACTGGCCTGCCTGTAGTCCAGACATTGAAAATGTGTGAAGCCTAAAATAGCACAAGGGAGACCCCCGGACTGTTGAACAACTTAAGCTGTACATCAAGCAAGAATGGGAAATAATTCCACCTGAGAAGCTTCCAAAATGTGTCTCCTCAGTTCCCAAACCTTTACTGAGTGTTGTTAAAAGGAAAGGCCATGTAACACAGTGGTGAACATGCCCTTTCCCAACTACTTTGGCACGTGTTGCAGCCATGAAATTCTAAGTTAATTATTATTTGCAAAAAAAAAAAAGTTTATGAGTTTGAACATCAAATATGTTGTCTTTGTAGCATATTCAACTGAATATGGGTTGAAAAGGATTTGCAATTCATTGTATTCCGTTTATATTTACATCTAACACAATTTCCCAACTCATATGGAAATGGGGTTTGTAGATGTCATCAGTGTTTGAACCTGACAGTCAGTCATTCAACTACCAGTATAAAAAAAAAAGTGCCATTACGGTAAAGAAAGCACACACTTTAAAGTCATCCATCTAAAGTCGTGACCTGCAGTCGACCTTTTTGCACATCCAGCCAGCCAAGAAACCGCATATTCACCAGCTGGGTGTTAGTGCTGCGTGTGCGAGTCCAAACCATGCAAAATGAGCGTCTACTGTACGCTGACCCCTGCACGCCCCCCCCCCCCTTTCACATCTGTCAGCATGGGCTGTCAGCGGCGGTAAGAGAGTGGCGTTATGTACGAGCGGATTCAACACGCCGCTGCAATATTGTGGGGCGAGCACGGTGGCGCAGGGGTTAGTGCATGTGCCTCACAATACGAAGATCCTGAGTAGTCCTGAATTCAATGTGTTCTGTGTGGAGTTTGCATGTTCTCCCCGTCACTGCGTGGGTTCCCTCCGGGCTTCCTCCCACCTCCAAAGACATGCGCCTGGGGATAGGCCCCTCCCACCTCCAAAGACATGCACCTGGGGATAGGCCCCTCCCACCTCCAAAGACATGCACCTGGGGATAGGCCCCTCCCACCTCCAAAGACATGCACCTGGGGATAGGCCCCTCCCACCTCCAAAGACATGCAACTGGGGATAGGCCCCTCCCACCTCCAAAGACATGCACCTGGGGATAGGTTGATTAGCAACACTAAATGGTCCCTAGTGTGTGAATGTTGTCTGTCTATCTGTGTTGGCCCTGTGATGAGGTGGCGACTTGTCCAGGGTGTACCCCGCCTTCCGCCCGAATGCAGCTGAGATAGGCTCCAGCACCCATACTTGCCAACCCTCCCGATTTTCCCGGGAGACTCCCAAATTTCAGTGCCCCTCCTGAAAAATCTCCCAAAGCAACCATTCTCCCGAATTTCTCCCGATTTCCAGCCGGACAACAATATTGGGGGCGTGTCTTAAAGGCACTGCCTTTAGCGTCCTCTACAACCTGAAAAGGAGACTATTATATATGTCTCCGGTATCCACAGGTTTGTCTATAACCCATAAAGTAGGCAGGCACGGAGCTATTTCTCAGCGGGTGTTTATTGCAGCCGGCACGTTCACACACTGACACACAACATCCGGATTCCCATCATGCATTGCTTCAAAACTACGGCAAGTAGTAATGTCCAAAAACATAACAGAGACGAAGCAGAAGAAGGAAGAAGAGACAGTCATGGCGACGACGAGTAAGAAGAAGAAGTACGCTTGTAAGTTCCAAAATGATTGGAAAAAATTGTTTTCAGTTCATCCAGGACAGCTCGAAGGGGAAGGGGTATGCTGCCTGCACATTTTGGGGGGTGTATATTGTAGCGTCCCGGAAGAGTTAGTGCTGCAAGGGGTTCTGGGTATTGTTTATGTTGTGTTACGGTGCGGATGTTCTCCCGAAATGTGTTTGTCATTCTTGTTTGGTGTGGGTTCACAGTGTGGCGCATATTTGTAACAGTGTTAAACTTGTTTATACGGTCACCCTCAGTGGGACCTGTATGGCTGTTGACCAAGTATGCCTTGCATTCACTTGTGTGTGTGAAAAGGCGTAGATATTATGTGACTGGGCCGGCACGCAAAGGCAGTGCCTTTAAGGTTTATTGGCGCTCTGTACTTCTCCCTACGTCCGTGTACACAGCGACCTTTTAAAAAGTCATACATTTTACTTTTTGAAACCGATACCGATAATTTCAGATATTACATTTTAAAGCATTTATCGGCCGATAATATTGGACTGTCTCTACTTTAAACATTGATAACAAATTCATAAAACCGTATGTTTATTCAATGGCATTGAAAAGGGAAAAAAAGCCTTAAAACGTCGCAACTTTTCCCGCAACTTTCTGAAAAAGCTGCCATGAAATTAGGCATTTTAGGCCACAACAATCACACTGTAAGCTGCTTATTTTGGTCCTTTCTGGCTTCGTATCCCAAATGCATGCTTGGAATATCCAGTTGATAAGGTACAGTACAATGTACTATCTAGCCCAGTGTTTTTCAACCACTGTGCCGTGAGATACAGTCTGGTGTGCCGTGGGAGATTATCTAATTTCACCTATTTGGATTAAAAATATTTTTTGCAAAGCAGTATTTATAGTCTGCAAATGATGTGTTGTTGTTGAGTGTCTGTGCTGTCTAGAGCTCGGCAGAGTAACCGTGTAATACTCTTCCATATCAGTAGGTGGCAGTCGGTTGCTAATTGCTTTGTAGATGTCGGAAACAGCGGGAGGCAGGGTGCAGGTAAAAAGGTGTCTAATGCTTAAACCAAGAATAAACAAAATGTGAGTGCCCCCAAGACAGGGGTCGGCAACCCAAAATGTTGAAAGAGCCATATTGGACCAAAAATACAAAAACAAATCTGTCTGGAGCCGCAAAAAATTAAAAGCCATATTACATACAGATAGTGTACGTGTCATGAGATATAAATTGAATTAAGATGACTTAAAGGAAACTAAATGACCTGAAATATACCTACAAATGAGGCATAATGCTGCAATATGTACATATAGCTAGCCTAAATAGCATGTTAGCATTGATTAGCTTGCAGTCATGCAGTGACCAAATATGTCTGATTAGCACTCCACACAAGTCAATAACATCAACAAAACTCACCTTTGTGCATTCATACACAACGTTAAAAGTTTGGTGGACAAAATGAGACAGAAAAATAAGTGGCATAAAACACGTCCTAGAAAGTCGGAGAAAGTTATACATGTGTTTATAATGTCTATCTTCTATTTCCTGCTGGACATACTCTCTATTTTATGCTGCTGCTGCTGTCATATATACTGTATATACTGTAATATTGTACATGGTCATTGGTGTATATTGTATACACTACCGTTCAAAAGTTTGAGGTCACACAAACAATTTTGTGGAATAGCCTTCATTTCTAAGAACAAGAATAGACTGTCGAGTTTCAGATGAAAGTTCTCTTTTTCTGGCCATTTTGAGCGTTTAATTGACCCCGCAAATGTGATGCTCCAGAAACTCAATCTGCTCAAAGGAAGGTCAGTTTTGTAGCTTCTGTAACGAGCTAAACTGTTTTCAGATGTGTGAACATGATTGCACAAGGGTTTTCTAATCATCAATTAGCCTTCTGAGCCAATGAGCAAACACATTGTACCATTAGAACACTGGAGTGATAGTTGCTGGAAATGGGCCTCTATACACCTATGTAGATATTGCACCAAAAAGCAGACATTTGCAGCTAGAATAGTCATTTACCACATTAGCAATGTATAGAGTGTATTTCTTTCAAGTTAAGACTAGTTTAAAGTTATCTTCATTGAAAAGTACAGTGCTTTTCCTTCAAAAATAAGGACATTTCAATCTGACCCCAAACTTTTGAACGGTAGTGTATATGTTATAGACATAATATAATATATCTGTATATAAATTATTCTGTACACATATTATGTATATATTCGTATATATGTTAGATTTTTTTTATAGCTTTTTTAGTCTATTTATACCTGCATTGTCCTTTCCATCCTTACACTTTCCATCATTGTAACTGAGCTACTGTGTTGAACAATTTCCCTTGTGGATCATTAAAGTTTGTCTATGTCTATGTAAACAAACTACGGTGAGTTCAAGGACCGCCAAAATTAGTAGGACAAAACGGTGCTCACCAAATACTCAAATCATAAACAGTGTGCTTTATAACAATCAGGAAGGTTTGCGTCATGTTTGTCCTCCTACGGAAACCATATTAAAACAAAAACTTCTTTTTTTTCCTCATCTTTTACCATTTTTCATACATTTTTAAAAAAGCTCCAGAGAGCCACTAGGGCGGCGCTAAAGAGCCGCAGGTTGCCGACCCCTGCCCTAAGAAAAGGCATTGAAGCTTAAGGAAGGCTATGCAGAACGAGACTAAAACTGAAATGGCTACAAGGTAAACAAAAACAGAATGCTGGACGACAGCAAAGACTTACTGTGGAGCAAAGACGGCGTCCACAATGTACATCCGAACATGACGTGACAATCAACAATGTCCCCACAAAGAAGGATAAAAACAACTGAAATATTCTTGACTGCTAAAACAAAGTAGATGCGGGAAATATCGCTCAAAGGAAGACATGAAACTGCTACAGGAAAATACCCAAAAAAAGAGAAAAAGCCACCAAAATAGGAGCACAAGACAAGAAGTAAAACACTACACACAGGAAAACAGCAAAAAAAGTCCAAATAAGTCAGGGTGTGATGTGACAGGTGGTGACAGTACGACGACTTTTTACTGCCAACTGAGTTTCGTTTTTTAATGATTTCTGCTGGTGGTGTGCCTCCGCATTTTTTCAACGCAAAAAACGTGCCCTGGCTGAAAAAAGGTTGAAAAACACTGCTGTAGCCAATGTCAAACGCAAGTAAAGCCAAGTAGTGTAGTGGAAGAGAAAAGCTTTGTGATCGACAGACAGCAAGTCTTGTCCTGGGGTTACGGCTCGATGTTTACCTTGTGGCTTCCTGCTCCAAGCGAGACACGCTGGGAACGTAGAACATCACCCCGAAGAACAGCAGCGGCTCGTTGCCAAACTTGTCCAATTGCTTCTTGAGGGGCTTCTCCAGCTCCACCCAGCGCTGTGCCGGAGTCTGGTTCTTCCCTTGGAACCACAGGCCGAAGTAGTGGGTCTTGAACGAGAAGATTGGATAACATGAGTGGAGAAGCTGGACTCGAGCGTCACACATCATTGGTAAACAACGGTTTTAAGAGTGGATTTACTCTAAAGCAGGACTATTCCATGGCTGCCCAGGTCCCAGGGACCAAATCCCCTTGATAAGGGGAAAAACACTGAGGTCAGTTCAAAACATTTTTGCAGCAAATTCCTAAAAACACTAGAGTGCTCCTGGAACTTGGACCACTGTGAACACATTAGCAGATCTTTGCATCAACATTTTAACCTTCATCATCATCATTTCTTTGTATTCCTTTCATGAAAATGCATACAAGCCACATACAGTTCACACTTTCATAGTCTTTTGTTTCTTATACATTTCCATGATCGGAAAGGAGCAGATGGAAGAATAATATTCTTATGGTAAATGGTAAATGCGTTATACTTGTATAGCGCTTTTCTACCTTCAAGGTACTCAAAGCGCTTTGACACTATTTCCACATTCACACACACATTCACACACTGATGGCGGGAGCTGCCATGCAAGGCCCGAACCACCACCCATCAGGAGCAAGGGTGAAGTGTCTTGCTCAAGGACACAACGGATGTGACGAAGTCGGTGGAAGGTGGGGATTGAACCAGGAACCCTCAGGTTGCTGGCACGGCCACTCTCTCAACTGCGCCACGCCGTCCCCCATATATAACTCTTATATTTATCTTCACCCTTTTTTAACACAAATTATTTTAGATTACTTTATCACTTGTGGGGCGGTATAGCTCGGTGTAGCTTGAGGGTACCAGGTTCGATCCCCACTTCCCCTACCCTAGTCACTGCCGTTGTGTCCTTGGGCTAGACACTTTACCCACCCGCTCCCAGTGCCACCCACACTGCTTTAAATGTAACTTAGATATTGGGTTTCACTATGTAAAACAGGGGTCCCCAAACTTTTTGACTCCGGGGCCGCATTGGGGTAAAACAATTTGGCTGGGGGCCGCGCTATACATATACATATATATACATATACATATATATATATATATATATATATATATATATATATATATATATACATATATATATATATATATATATATATATATATATATATATATATATATATATATATATATATATATATATATATATATATATATATATATATATATATATATATATACATATATATATACATATACATATACATATATATATATATATACATATATACATATACATATATATATATATATACATATATATATATATATATATATATATATATATACATATATATACATATACATATATATACATATATATACATATACATATATATATATATATATATATACATATACATATATATATACATATATATACATAGGGCTGCAACTAACGATTAATTTGATAATCGATTAATCTGTCGATTATTACTTCAATTAATCGATTAATAATCGGATAAAAGAGACAAACTACATATCTATCCTATCCATTTTTTTATTGAAAAAAAACAGCATACTGGCACCATACTTATTTTTATTTTTGTTTCTCAGCTGTTTGTACATGTTGCAGTTCATAAATAAAGGTTTTTTAAAAAAATAAAAAAAATAATTTTAAAAAAACGGGGGGAAAAAAACTCTGCGCATGCGCATAGCATAGATCCAACGAATCGATGACTAAATTAATCGGCAACTATTTTAATAATCGATTTTAATCGATTTAATCGATTAGTTGTTGCAGCCCTAATATATACAGGTATATATATATATATATATATATATATATATATATATATATATATATATATATATATATATATATATATATATATATATATATATATATATATATATATATATATATATATATATATTATATGTAAATGTGTGTGTATGTATGTACGGTATATGTATATGTAAATGTGTATATATGTATGTGTATGTATATATGTATATGTGTACATATTAGGGCTGTGAATCTTTGGGTGTCCCACGATTCGATTCAAAATCGATTCTTGGGGTCACGATTAGATTCAAAATCGATTTTTTTCAATTCAACACGATTCTTGATTCAAAAACAATTTTTTAAATTTATTTTTTTATGAAAACAATACACAACAATACCATAATATCAAAAGGCAAAGAACAAATATATTTACCGTATTTTTCGGAGTATAAGTCGCTCCGGAGTATAAGTCGCACCGGCCGAAAATGCATAATAAAGAAAGAAAAAATATATATAAGTCGCACTGGAGTATAAGTCGCATTTTTTGGGGAAATGTATTTGATAAAAGCCAACACCAAGAATAGACATTTGAAAGGCAATTTAAAATAAATAAAGAATAGTGAACAACAGGCTGAATAAGTGTACGTTATATGAGGCATAAATAACCAACTGGTATGTTAACGTAACATATTATGGTAAGAGTCATTCAAATAACTATAACATATAGAACATGCTATACGTTTACCAAACAATCTGTCACTCCTAATCGCTAAATCCCATGAAATCTTATACGTCTAGTCTCTTACGTGAATGAGATCAATAATATTATTTGATATTTTACGCTAATGTGTTAATCATTTCACACATAAGTCGCTCCTGAGTATAAGTCAGTATATGAAAAAAACTGCGACTTATAGTCCGAAAAATACGGTAGTAAGAAAAGATTAAGCATTTTATTAACGCATATTATTTCTGGCTCCTCTACATGGAGAGGAGCTTGATGAGGTGGTTCGGGCATCTGGTCAGGATGCCACCCGAACGCCTCCCTAGGGAGGTGTTTGGGGCACGTCCGACCGGCAGGAGGCCACGGGGAAGAAGGAGGGTGGATTCCCCACATATGCGGTCCCCTCCAAGGTTTCTCATTGTCATCCCATTGGGTTGAGTTTTTCCTTGCCCCGATGTGGGATCTGAGCCGAGGATGTCGTTGTGGCTTGTGCAGCCCTTTGAGACACTCGTGATTTAGGGCTATGTAAGTAAACTTTGATTAATTGATTGATTGATTATAAAACTTGTCGACATGGAGATTAAGATGATCTTCTGTAAACAATGATTAATGCTGGCATTTCTCCCTCGAGCAAAGCTGTGCGTTGCGTCAGATGGTTAAAAAAAACAAAACCTGCAGCGTGACTTCATGATGCTTTTCACGTGAATAAGCATGCAAGGGCAACGTTTTCTTTGCGTGCGTCACCGCTTTCAAGAGCCGGCTACACACACACACACACACACACCTGTTTTGTGCGTGCGGTGGCACCACATCGTTAAAAAAAAAAAAAAGTCACTGCAGCTGCAAGGACACACATGACCCAGACAAAAAAAATCCCCCTCACACGCACGTAAATAAACATAAAGAGCAACACAACAAATGGGGCGTCGCAGCGCCTCATTTATTACGTGGCTGACACCTGGCAAATACCACAACACTGTGTGAGTAGCCAACATCACACTACCCTTTTCTGTCACTTTGTTGGCCCCCGACCTTACACACACACACACACACACACACACACACACACACACACACACACACACACACACACACACACACACACACACACACACACACCCTCCCACTGATCAGTGCACTAAGCGCGCACGCTTTGATGAACATTCAAGACTAGGGGTGTCCGATAATATCAGACTGCCGATATTATCGGCCGATAAATGCTTTAAAATGTAATATCGGAAAATATCGGTATCGGTTTCAAAATGATCGGTATCGGTTTCAAAAAGTAAAATGTATGACTTTTTAAAAGGCCGCTGTGTACACGGACGTAGGGAGAAGTACAGAGCGCCAATAAACCTGAAAGGCACTGCCTTTGCGTGCCGGCCCAGTCACATAATATCTACGGCTTTTCACACACACAAGTGAATGCAAGGCATACTTGGTCAACAGCCATACAGGTCACACTGAGTGTGACCGTATAAACAACTTTAACACTGTTGCAAATATGCGCCACACTGTGAACCCACACCAAACAAGAATGACAAACACAATTTCGGGAGAACATCCGCACCGTAACACAACATAAACACAACAGAACAAATACCCGGAACCCCTTGCAGCACTAACTCTTCCGGGACACTACAATATACACCCCCCGCTACCCCCTACCCCTAAACCCCGCCCCCCACCAACCCCGCCCACCTCAACCTCCTCATGCTCTCTCAGGGAGAGCATGTCCCAAATTCCAAGCTGCTGTTTTGAGGCATGTTAAAAAAAATAATGCACTTTGTGACTTCAATAATAAATATGGCAGTGCCATGTTGGCACTTTTTTCCATAACTTGAGTTGATTTATTTTGGAAAACCTTGTTACATTGTTTAATGCATCCAGCGGGGCATCACAACAAAATTAGGCATAATAATGTGTTCATTCCACCACTGTATATATCGGTATCATTTGATATCGGAATCGGTAATTAAGAGTTGGACAATATCGAAATATCGGCAAAAAAGCCATTATCGGACATCTCTAGTTGTTATTAGTGAGAATATACTTATTTTAAGGTATTTTTGGGTTCATTGAGGTTAGCTAATTTTACTTGTTTTGGAAAGTCTTGACAAGCCAAATTTTCTTGTTCTATTGGCAGATAATTTTTTGCTTAGTTCAAATAAAATACCCCTCATTTTTGTATTTTTTTTCTTCTTGTTTTTGAACACTGACTTTTTGCGATGTAGTACAATTTACACAACTTGAGTTGATTTATTTTGTAAAACCTTGTTACATTGTTTAATGCATCCAGCGGGGCATCACAACAAAATTAGGCATAATAATGTGTTAATTCCACCACTGTATATAGCGGTATCAGTTGATATCAGAATCGGTAATTAAGAGTTGGACAATATCGGAATATCGGGGAAAAAGCCATTATCGGACATCTCTAGTATAAAGAAACAGTTTAAGTAGTACAGAATTACATAACATAAATAAAATAGAAAAATATTCTTTCTACATAAAATAAATACCATAGCTGTGCAAATAATACAAAATGTATCAAACTCGTATAAAAAAAAAAAAAATTTGCAGGTAGGCAGGCCCTAAAGTTTTGCTCTAATCTCAACCAATCGTGACTCATCATATAGAAGGCGGAAGGGGAGGGGTTTAGTAGCTGTTAGCGGCGTTTGGACATTTTAACGTGAAATAAATTATATCGATGTTAGGATATTTTCTTAATTCATGTCTTGTTTAAAAATATATCGATACATCTTACAAACTCCATACATCGCCCAGCCCTACTGCACACTTCACTATACAGTATATTAGGGGTGGGAATTGATATTGAGTATTGATATCATGAATTGATGTTTTACTACAATAACAGTGGGGGGGCGTGGCCAGGTCGGTGTCATCGTATAATGTGATGTACGTGTGTATTTTTAAAAAAAAATAAAAAAAAATAAAAAGGCTAAACAATGTTATACATATTACCATATTTCTCGGACTATAAGACACACTTAAAATCCTTTCATTTTCTCAAAAAACCTAGTTAATATCCATCTTGACTAACTGGGTTAATAAAAGTGTTTACAGTACAGTTGTCATTCACTTCAATTTTGCTGAATATCGCTCAAAAATGTATATCTTTATATGTATACTTTCACCGGAAAATATATCTAGATATATATCGAATATCGACTTTAAGTAAAAATTAGGGGTGTAACGGTACGTGTATTTGTATTGAACCGTTTCGGTACGGGGGTTCCGGTTCGGTTCGGTGGTGTACCGAACGAGTTTCCACACGGACATATTAAGTAGCGTAACGCACGTTGTGTAAACAATGCACACCGAGGCACAACACACGGCATGCTAGCAGCTAACGGGCTCGGATAGACTGACCATACGTCCTCTTTTCACCGGACATGTCCTCTTTTGCGGAGCTGTCAGGGCGGAGTTTCTTAAATGTCTCAAATGTTCGGCATTTTGAGTTAGGGTTGCGTGTATTTTCAATGTACGTCCAGGGTTAAGAAGGGGTTAAAAACAAAACAAATTGTGCGCGCAGCAGCATTGGTGAGGGAGGGGCAGAGACAGAGAGAGTTATGATAAACGCGCATGCGTCGCCAGGCTCTGCTTTTTATCCATAGATTTATCACATTTAATTTTTTATTATCTATAGCAGGGGTGTCAAAAGTGTGCCCCGGAGGCCATTTGCGGCCTACAGCTAATGTTTTAAAGGCCCACGGCACATTCTAAAAATACTATTAAAATAAACAAAAACATAACAAAAGGGAAATAAAAAAGCTTAAAGGCCTACTGAAAGCCACTATTAACGACCACGCAGTCTGATAGTTTATATATCAATGATGAAATCTTAACATTGCAACACATGCCAATACGGCCGGGTTAGATTAGTAAAGTGCAATTTTAAATTTCCCGCGAAATATTCTGCTGCAAACGTCTCGGTATGATGACGTTTGCGCGTGACGTCACGGATTGTAACGGACATATTGGGACAGCATTGTGGCCAGCTTAAGTCGTCTGTTTTCACCACATAATTCCACAGTATTCTGGACATCTGTGTTGGTGAATCTTTTGCAATTTGTTTAATGAACAATGGAGACTGCAAAGAAGAAAGCTGTAGGTGGGGTCGGTGTATTAGCGGCCGGCTGCAGCAACACAACCAGGAGGACTTTGAGTTGGATAGCAGACGCGGTACCGTGAGTACAGCTTTGGCTTCCAAATATTTGATCGCTTGCCTGTCCGTGCGTGCTGCTATGTGCATGTCACGTACGTAACTTTGGGGAAATATATGTGCTGTATGAACTTTACGGAGGTGAACGGTACTTTGGGCTGTGGGATTGAGTGTGTTGTGCGGGTGTTTGATTTGTATTGGTGGGTTATATGGACGGGAGGGGGGAGGTGTTTGTTATGCGGGATTAATTTGTGGCATATTAAATATAAGCCTGGTTGTGTTGTGGCTAATAGAGTATATATATGTCTTGTGTTTATTTACTGTTTTAGTCATTCCCAGCTGAATATCAGGTCCCACCCGCCTCTCACAGCATCTTCCCTATCTGAATCGCTTCCACAGCCCTCTAATCCTTCACTCTCACTTTCCTCATCCACAAATCTTTCATCCTCGCTCAAATTAATGGGGAAATCGTCGCTTTCTCGGTCCGAATCGCTCTCGCTGCTGGTGGCCATGATTGTAAACAATGCGCAGATGTGAGGAGCTCCACAACCTGTGACGTCACGCTACTTCCGGTACAGGCAAGGCTTTTTTATCAGCGACCAAAAGTTGGGAACTTTATCGTCGATGTTCTCTACTAAATCCTTTCAGCAAAAATATGGCAATATCGCGAAATGATCAAGTATGACACATAGAATGGACCTGCTATCCCCGTTTGAATAAGAACATTTCATTTCAGTAGGCCTTTAAAGGTGAAATGTAATTTAGAAAAAGTTGCAATGTTGACTAATAAAACAAAGCTGTTTTTTTTTCTTTCAAACTGTCATTGCTCAAAACATAATATTGAATCAAAATCAATGTTATTATGAATTATTGACCTATCCAAGGTTCCCATTACTTCACATCAAATATTCCACTAAGAAAAATATTTTTGGTGGAAGATTTTGCAAATTTGGTGAATAAATAATCCAAAAATGTATATTTTGTTGTTTTCTTACTATACCGAAAATGAACAGAACCGTGACCTCTAAACCGAGGTACGTACCGAACCGACATTTTTGTGTACCGTTACACCCCTAGTAAAAATATAACGAGATATACTTTTTCGTCCATATCGCCCAGCCCTAGTGTGTAGCATACATTTTGACCTTGATGACCAAATATGGTCTGTTGCCCTTGGTCTATGGTTGTGAATGAAGTGCCAGCCTTCTTGCAGTAGCGGGAATAAAAAAAAAAGTCTCACCTCCCGGAGTTCCAGTCGCTGGGCCACGGCTTCCAGGCATTCCTGCCCCGTGCTCTCCACCGACAGAGTGCATTCGATCACGTTGCTGTCCAGCAGGCGAATGCGCGTCACAAAGTAGTTCTTGCTCAGGACGTTATAGCGCCGCGTGCGCCGCAGCTTCAGCCGAAAGGGCATAGCTGGCAGCCGGGCACGACGAGGGTGGAAGGGTCAAAAGTCACCAAAAAAAATTACAAAAAAATAAATAAAATGACGGGAGAGTAAGAGGGGACCTGGCCTTTTTACGATCTGGCCGCTGACCCCCTCACTCTCGCACGATGCCGGCCGTACCACCGGGTGGAGAGATGCACTCTGGCCAGGTGCTGGCCCATTCCCACCAGATGTTCGGATGACGACGAGGAAGATGGACAGGTGCTGGGAGGAAAAAAAGGTATGTCAATAAGGTGGCTTGAATGACTGATACAGTAGCAGTACAGTTTGATTCTACAGCTGTGACAGCTGCACTGTGGAGATTCCAGGCTACGCGTCAACAGACATCAAACGCTCGGCAGCTGGCTTTGAGGAAGAAGATTGGAAGACTTCTATCTGCCTGTGTGGGAGGCCTTTGTGCTTGTTTTTAATCAAGCAAAACACAGCCAGACATTGTAGTGTACACTGTAAGCAAGCTGTTACTCTCCCACAGAGACACACATGCTGTCAATTATTACTATAAGGCAGAGCTGGGCAAATATTTTGACTCAGGGGCCACGTTGAGAGAAAAAAAATGTGTCTGGGGGGCCAACGTGTATGTGTGTATTAATCATATATAAACATTTATCTGTACAAATATGCTGTACAGTATGTGCGTTTTGGTCCCTTTTTTTCCACACTGCAAAAACTGCAATCAAAGTAAGATGAAATATCTCAAATAAGGGTGATATTTGCTTATTTTCTGTCTGATAAGATCCAGTGTTTCCCACACATTCATTTATTTGTGGCGGCCCGCCACGAAAGAATTACGTCCGCCACAAATTTTAAAAAATAAAATATTTTTTTTTTTTTTTTTGTCCTGTCCAGCTTCTCAGGCAAATCATATAGTTAATGTAGATGCCCATATAGGCTGTTCAGATTTACTTTACAAAAGAGAAGTGTAGGATACTTCTCTTGTTGCCTTATTTGTATTTGACCACTACTGTTTTCTGTTTATTTGTTACTGACTGTGGCAGGACACCTCTGCCTCTGTTTCACTTTATGTTGCTGGTAAATAATATGGTTGTAGTAGTAGGCTAAAGTTAAATTATTTAGTATGCACTAATTAAAGGGGCAGAGCTTTGAGAGACATTTTAGCTTTTATATTTTATAAGATATATTTTTTGTAAGAACCACAATTAATAAATATATTTCAGTGAATAACTTATTGTTCAAATCTGTATATAAATATGTACATAAAGTGTTGTAATTATATTGTAAAATGGATGGATGGATGGACGTTTAAAACAAAACTGTTATTAATTAGTAAGTATACATTTTTTTAGCCTTTTTAGAGAAAATCATATCATTGTAGTAAATTATGCAAATTACTCGATGATGTCATGGTGACCACGCCCATAGCCACGCCCCCACCGCCACAGGTATCTTGGCAGTTTATGGGAAACACTGAGATCATTCTTCTCACTAAGCAGATTTGATGTTAGAGTGTTTTACTTGTTTTAAGTGTTTTGCTCCTAAATGACCTCAGTAAGATATTACAGCTTGTTGCTGAGATTTGATGACCAACATTGAGTAAAACATGCTTGAAACTAGAATATCAACTGTTGCAAAGCTGTGTCATCAACACTCACAAGTATAAAACTACTTTTTTAAAGTCATCATTCTTACTTCAAGCATGAAAAAAAAAAATCATGATGCTGAGCGCATATCATTATGTCAAGATAATGGCACTAGCATTTACTTCATTTTTCAACATATTGAGCAAAAAGGTCTCTTTTTTTTTCTACCAAGAAAAGTGCACTTGTTATTAGTGAGAATATACTTATTTTAAGGTATTTTTGGGGTTCATTGAGGTTAGCTAATTTGACTTGTTTTGGAAAGTCTTGACAAGCCGAATTTTCTTGTTCTATTGGCAGATAATTTTGCTTAGTTCAAATAAAATACCCCTTATTTTTGTATTTTTTCTTCTTCTTGTTTTTGAACAATAACTTTTTGCAGTGCAGGAACACTAATACCAAAAGTCACAATGTCAAAGCAAGGCAGCAACAGTTTGCTGCTTTGTCCTGCACACTTTTTTTTAAAGGGGAACTGCACTTTTTTTAAATGTTGCCTATCATTCACAATCCTTATGTAAGAGAAGAACACATATATTTGTCTTTTTTAAATGCATTCTGACTAGTAAATAAGTACGATCAAAAGTCTGCTTAAAAAGGCGCCTAAATGGTAAATGGGTTGTACTTGTATAGCGCTTTTCTACCTTTTTTTTAAGGAACTCAAAGCGCTTTGACACTATTTCCACATTCACCCATTCACACACACATTCACACACTGATGGCGGGAGCTGCCATGCACGGCGCTAACCAGGACCCATCAGGAGCAAGGGTGAAGTGTCTTGCTCAAGGACACAACGGACGTGACTAGGATGGTAGAAGGTGGGGATTGAACCAGTAACCCTCAGATTGCTGGCACGGCCACTCTCCCAACTTCGCCACGCCGTCCATCTATGGTAGTCGCTGCCTATTAAGCCAGTGTTTTTCAACCACTGTGCCGCGGCACACCAGTGTACCGTGAGATACAGTCTGGTGTGCCGTGGGAGATGATGTCATTTCACCTATTTCAGGTTGTCCTAAAGAATTTGGAGGTAATCCTCCTTTTTCATTGTCCCATTTACTCTCTGTAAAGCACCAGTTCCATTGGCAGCAAAACAGGCCCAGAGCATAATACTACCACCACCATGCTTGACGGTAGGCATGGTGTTCCTGGTGATTAAAGCCCCCCACCTTTTCTCCTCCAAACATATTGCTGGGTATTGTGGCCAAACAGCTTAATTTTTGTTTCATCTGACATCACATGGGCAAAGATAAGACCTTCTGGAAGAAAGTTCTGTGGTTTGTGTGGTTATATGTGGCCAAGGGACATGTAAGCAAATATTAACATAACTGTATGTATACTTTTGACCCTCACATTTTCAGTAGACCCATAATAAATTCATAAAAGAAGCAAACTTTATGAATGTTTTTTGTGACCAACAAGTATGTGCTCCAATCACTCTATCACAAAAAAATAAGAGTTGTAGAAATGATTGGAAACTCAAGACAGCCATGACATGATGTTCTTTACAAGTGTACGTAAACTTGAGACCACGACTGTATGATAAGGTCATATTTAGTACACAAAGTTACGCCCTATAACTACATCATATCATTTAGGGTGGTAATGCGTTTTTTAAATGACAACAGGGAAAATATTAAGCACTTACCTAATTAAATTTTAAATTGTGCCAGTTTTCTACATTTACTTTATTTATTGTATATGTAAAAAATGTACACTACCGTTCAAAAGTTTGGGGTCACATTGAAATGTCCTTATTTTTGAAGGAAAAGCACTGTACTTTTCAATGAAGATAACTTTAAACTAGTCTTAACTTGAAAGAAATACGCTCTATACATTGCTAATGTGGTAAATGACTATTCTAGCTGCAAATGTCTGCTTTTTGGTGCAATATCTACATAGGTGTATAGAGGCCCATTTCCAGAAACTATCACTCCAGTGTTCTAATGGTACAATGTGTTTGCTCATTGGCTCAGAAGGCTAATTGATGATTAGAAAACCCTTGTGCAATCATGTTCACACATCTGAAAACAGTTTAGCTCGTTACAGAAGCTACAAAACTGACCTTCCTTTGAGCAGATTGAGTTTCTGGAGCATCACATTTGTGGGGTCAATTAAACGCTCAAAATGGCCAGAAAAAGAGAACTTTCATCTGAAACTCGACAGTCTATTCTTGTTCTTAGAAATGAAGGCTATTCCACAAAATTGTTTGGGTGACCTCAAACATTTGAACGGTAGTGTAGATTAAATTCAATCAAAAATGATATCCACACAATGATTATCCACACAATTTTCCAAATATTTTTTAAAAAATATATTGGGGAAAAACATGAAAAGATAGTTAATCAAACATTACCTTAATTATTTATTTTTTAAAACTTTTTTTCAATAAGGTATTTGTTTTGGTTGTTCGAATAAAAAAAACTAACAAAATGATACCATACAGTTCTCATTAGACAGTAGTGTTGTCACAATACCAGAATTTCAGTAGTCAATACCGATACCTCTGATTTCCCACAATTATCGAAACACATTCGATACCACAATAAAGATAAAAGAAAATAGACACTGTTAAAGGCCTACTGAAAGCCACTACTAGCGACCACGCAGTCTGATAGTTTATATATCAATGATGAAATCTTAACATTGCAACACATGCCAATACGGCCGGGTTAACTTATAAAGTGACATTTTAAATTTCCCGCTAAACTTCCGGTTGAAAACGTCTATGTATGATGACGTATGGGCGTGACGTCACTACATAAACGGAAGTATTGGTACCCCATTGAATCCAATACAAAAAAGCTCTGTATTCATCTCAAAGTTCCACAGTATTCTGGACATCTGTGTTGGTGAATCTTTTGCAATTTGTTTAATGAACAATGGAGACTGCAAAGAAGAAAGTTGTAGGTGGGATCGGTGTATTAGCTGTAGCAACACAACCAGGAGGACTTTGACTTGGATAGCAGACGCGCTAGCCGCCGACCGCACGGATGATCGGGTGAAGTCCTTCGTCCTTCCGTCGATCGCTGGAACGCAGGTGAGCACGGGTGGTGATGAGCAGATGAGGGCTGGCTGGCGTAGGTGGAGCACTAATGTTTTTAGCATAGCTCTGTGAGGTCCCGTTGCTAATTTAGCTTCAATGGCGTCGTTAGCAACAGCATTGTTAAGCTTCGCCAAGCTGGGAATTATTAACCGTGTAGTTACATGTACATGGTTTAATAGTATTGTTAAACTTCTGTCTATCCTTCCAGTCAGGGATTTATTTATTGTGTTTCTATTTGCATTTGAGCCCGATGCTATCACGTTAGCTCAGTAGCTAAAGAGCTTCGCCGATGTATAGTCGTGGAGATAAAAGTCACTGTGAATGTCCATTTCACGTTCTCGACTCTCATTTTCAAGAGGATATAGTATCCGAGGTGGTTTAAAATACAAATCCGTGATCCACAATAGAAAAAGGAGAAAGTGTGGAATCCAATGAACCCTTGTACCTAAGTTACGGTCAGAACGAAAAAAGATACGTCCTGCACTGCACTCTAGTCCTTCACTCTCACTTTCCTCATCCACAAATCTTTCATCCCCGCTCAAATTAAATGGGGTAATCGCTTTCTCGGTCAGAATCTCTCTCGCTGCATTGTAAACAATGGGAAAATGTGAGGAGTCCTTCCTCCGGTGACGTCACGCTACTTCCGGTACAGGCAAGGCTTTTTTTATCAGCGACCAAAAGTTGCGACCTTTATCGTCAATGTTCTCTACTAAATCCTTTCAGCAAAAATATGGCAATACCACGAAATGATCAAGTATGACACATAGAATGGATCTGCTATCCCTGTTTAAATAAAAAAAAAAAAATTTCAGTAGGCCTTAAAGTGTCAAGTATTTAAGAACAATGTGGTTCAACATCTTTTTGCACAGAATTTAAATGGCATTATCAGCTGTGAAAAAATAACCGTACTGCATATTTAAATACAAACAGCAGTGGCCAAAGCCTTCCAGTATTGTATGTACATCAAAACAAACAAGACTGCGTTAGTGTACTTATAAATATGCTCATAAATAACAATAGTCTGCTATTTTACATTTAAAAAAAAACCGGCAGTGGCGTGGAGCCTTCAAGTATAGAAAACAAACAATAAGTGTTTCTAATATTCTCTCAATATGGTGTTGGCATGATGTCATCATGTAATGTAAAAAAGAAGGCTAATAAAAAGTTAAGTAACTTCCCTAACATAAATTAACTCAGTTATTAGGCCTGAGCTTTACTTTGGCGTGTAAAGCAGCACCATATTGGACGTATAAAACCCTTTAGCCGCAACTTTCTTTTGGCAGGTTTTGCAAATACGTGAGCCATCGCCTTCAATGACTCAATGGTCATTTTTAAGTACCTGAAATGTTCCCACACTCCAGCCTTTTTTTGGGGGGGCGGGGGTGGGTGGGAACAGTTCGCTGCTTTGTCCTGCACACTTCTTTTAAAGGGGAACTGCACTTGATGAAAACAAGTGTGACACCACTCCTGTAGGTAGAGCTTTTTTTTGCTGGGTCCCTGTCCCACCTGGACCAACTTAAATTGGGCAGTAAAAAAAGCAAAGATCAAAACAAGATTGAATTACTGTACCATCCTGGATGGCAGGGGTGTCAAACTTAGAAACTATTCAAGAGGCTTGAGTTACTCCCTGCTTTCTAGGCATCACTGTGTACGGATAGAAAAAGACATGCTGTGCAATATGTCAACTAGTGTTGTTTTGGTTTTTTTACAGTATATAAAGTCACCAAAAAGGAATGGACAATGAAGGTGAAGGCAAAAGAGTGAGGAGTGTCCTGACCAGGATTGATTGTTGTAAAATGTTCTCCATCACATTGTTTAATTTCACGTGTTTATTAAATATTTGATTAATTGATGATGGCTCAGGTGTGGTTCACTACAATAGAGCAGTGTTTTTCAACCTTTTTTGAGCCAAGGCACATTTTTTTCATTGAAAAAATCCTGAGGCACACCACCAGCAGAAAACATAAACAAATGAAATTTAGCAGCCAATATTGACAGTAAAAAGTCGTTCTCGCAATTGTTGGATATGAATTCAAACCATAACCAAGCATGCATCAATATAGCTCTTGTCTCAAAGTAGGTGTACTGTCACCACCTGTCACATCACACCCTGACTTATTTGGAGTTTTCCTGTGTGTAGTGTTTTACTTCTTGTCTTGCGCTCCTATTTTGTTGTTGATTGTCATGTCATGTACGGATGTACTTTGTGGACGCCGTCTGCTGCTCCACAGTAAGTCTTTGCTGTCGTCCAGCATTCTGTTTTTGTTTACTTTGCAGCCAGTTCAGTTTTAGTTTCGTTCTGCATAGCCTTCCCTAAGCTTCAATGCCTTTTCTTAGCGGCACCTGCCTTTTGTTTATTTTTGGTTTAAGCATTAGACACCTTTTTACCTGCACACTGCCTCCCGCTGTCGTCTGCATATTGTGATCACGACAAACCATGTTCTCGACATTCACAAAGCAATTAGCTACCGGCTGCCACCTACTGATATGGAAGAGTATTACACGGTTACTCTGCCGCGCTCTAGACAGCACAGACACGTTATTTTTATTTACCACATAATTGGCAGACTATAATTACTGGTTTGCAAAAAATATTTGTAACCCAATTAGGTGAAATGACATCATCTCCCACGGCACACCAGACTGTATCTGACGGTACACTAGTGTGCCGCGGCACAGGGTTGAAAATACAATGCAACAGGGCCCCAAAGCACACTGGATTCCAGTTAATTGAAATACCACAAAAGTGGATATTGTTCAGATAAGTTACATTTAAGAACTTGCACACAAAGCAACACTGGAGGGGGTCTTAAACGGTGGTATTGTTGTGTGTGGACACTAGGGGTGTAACGGTACACAAACATTTCGGTTCGGTACGTACCTCGGTTTAGAGGTCACGGTTCTGTTCATTTTCGGTACAGCAAGAAAACAACAAAATATACATTTTTGGCTATTTATTTACCAAATTTATAAACAATGGCTTTATCCTTTTAACATTGAGAACACTATAATATTTCTGCCCACGATAATCAACATTAAACTGCCTCAAGTTGTTGCTCAGATTAAATAAAATGACAAAACTTTTCTTCTACATATAAAAATTGCAACATTATACAGTTTCAAGTCAACACATCATGCTTAATTTATTACAGCATTTGGGAAGCCTGAAGTTGATTTTTATTATGTAAATGTTATATTTTTATCAACATGTGATAGCAGGGACCCTGCCATTCAAAACTAGGCTGCTGCATTACTAATGATTAATGTAACTATAGCTGAAAAAATAGTACAATAGCAATAGGAGAGACTATTCATCCCTGAACACCATGGAGTTCATGTAGGCTTAATGATGCACTTACATTATTATATCAACTATCAGAGACAGAAACTCTTCATTTAACATAATGTCCTTTTTTGCTGCTTCAACACAGCTCAATCAACACAGAAAAAGGTAAAGTGAAATAACAGACAGACAGGGCTTTGCTGTCCGTAACACACACACACACACACACACACACACACACACACACACTGCAAAATGAGCTAACGTTACGCTAAAAGCGAATTAGCCTTCACCTCAAGCCAGGACTGCGAGCGAGCTGAGCTGCCTTTTATATTTCTAGAAGGTCAACGGGCTCATAGTGATGTTACTAGTAGTTGACTGGGAGGTGTTTATTATCATTTGGGGAGAGTCCGCAGCCTGATGATTACCTGCTAAACGCTAAGCACTGACTACATGCGCTCTGAATACGCACTGCTGATTGGCTGTTACCGCTCTGTTTGTAACCAATCAGATGGTTGTGTGGGTGGGACAATGCTGGGTGCTGTGTAGAGTCCTGACAGAGACAGAGGCAGAAGGAAGCGGAGGCGGCTACTTAATATGTTTGTGTGGAAACTCGTTCGGTACACCTCCGAAACGAACCGAAACCCCCGTACCGAAACGGTTCAATACAAATACACGTACCGTTACACCCCTAGTGGACACACATAAGGTTAGGTGTGATTTACCCTGGATAACCTTATCCGGCTTAGTGTAAACGGGGCCTGAGTTACCGGCAAAGCATCTTGAAAGAGGAAAATGGATGCAAGTCGGAGAACAGGCATTGCAAGAACGCTCCAGCGATCATTGGGGGGAGGAGAGCGGGGTAATAGGAGGAGGAGAACAAATGGAGTGGATGTGTTGCTTCTTGTCCTGGGATCTAGTAATGTACTGATGATAGTCAGCTTGGACCTTGGCCCAAATTCCTCTCTCCTCCGACTGGAAAAACAGAGCACACCTGACACAAGTATGCAGCGCAAGGAAACACAGTCTCTGTGCGCCAATAAACGATGGCACAAAACGACATTTATAAAAGGAGTGTCCCTGAAAGCCACGCATTCCTTGATCGTATGTTTTTGTTTTTTATTGTCCATTGCAGTAAAACTATGAAACCTTAAATCCGTGTGGCCGCCGTGACCCCTCACTGCCCTGAACGACAACAACAGCCCCCTCTGACCTCGCCCTCACACACATCCCTGTCCACCACGACCACGACAGGACTAAAGATGCATACTTTCACTGTGTAGCGAACAAACACCAACAAGCACGAACAAGGCCGCACCACAAACACACACACACACACACACACACACACACACACACACACACACACGATCAACAACACTTGGTCCAACGAGGTTAGCCAAAGGACCAGACGGCAGTTAGCGTAGCTCTAAGCCAGTGTTTTTCAACCACGGTGCCGCAACTCGCGGCACACTAATGTGCCGTGAGATACAGTCTGGTGTGCCGTGGGAGATGATGTCGTTTCACCTAATTGGGTTAAAAATATTTTTTTACAAACCCAATGTGGTAAATAAAAAATAATGTATCTGTGCTGTCTAGAGTCCGGCAGAGTAACCGTGTAATACTCTTGTGAATGTGAATTATATTTATATAGCGCTTTTTCTCTAGTGACTCAAAGCGCTTTACATAGTGAAACCCAATATCTAAGTTACATTCAAACCAGTGTGGGTGGCACTGAGAGCAGGTGGGTAAAGTGTCTTGCCCAAGGACACAACGGCAGTGACTAGGATGGCGGAAGCGGGGATCGAACCTGGAACCCTCAAGTTGCCGGCACAGCCGCTCTACCAACCGAGCTATACCGCCCTCTTCCATATCAGTAGGTGGCAGCAGGTAGCTAATTGCTTTGTGGCTGTCGAGAACATGGTTTGTCGTGGTCACAATATGCAGACGACAGCGGGAGGCAGTGTGCAGGTAAAAAGGTGTCTAATGCTTAAACCAAAAATAAACAAAAGGTGAGTGCCCCTAAGAAAAGGCATTGAAGCTTAGGGAAGGCTATGCAAAACGAAAACTAAAACTGAACTGGCTGCAAAGTAAACAAAAACAGAACGCTGGACGACAGCAAAGACTTACAGCGCGTGGAGCAGCAGACGACGTCCACAAAGTACATACGAAATAGGAGTGCAAGACAAGAAGTAAAACACTACACACAGGAAAACAGCAAAAAAAGTCCAAATAAGTCAGGGCATGATGTGACAGGTGGTGACAGTACACCTACTTTGAGACAAGAGCTATAGTGATGCATGCTTGGTTATGGTTTGAATTAATCTCCAACAATTGCGAGAACGACTTTTTACTCTCAATATTGGCTGCTAAATTTCATTTGTTCATGTTTTCCCCAAGTGGAGGAGTTCAAGTACCTGGGAGTCTTGTTCACGAGTGAGGGAAGAGTGGATGGTGAGATGGACAGGCGGATCGGTGCGGCGTCTTCAGTAATGCGGACGCTGTATCGATCCGTTGGGGTGAAGAAGGAGCTGAGCCGGAAGGCAAAGCTCTCAATTTACCGGTCGATCTACGTTCCCATCCTCACCTATGGTCATGAGCTTTGGGTTATGAGCGAAAGGACAAGATCACGGGTACAAGCGGCAAAAATGAGTTTCCTCCGCCGGGTGGCGGGTCTCTCCCTTAGAGATAGGGTGAGAAGCTCTGCCATCCGGGAGGAGCTCAGAGTAAAGCCGCTGCTCCTCCAGGAGCCAGAATAGGTGGTTCGGGCATCTGCTCAGGATGCCACCCGAACGCCTCCAAACCGGCAGGAGGCCACCAGGAAGACCCAGGACACATTGGGAAGACTATGTCTCCCGACTGGCCTGGGAACGCATCGGGATCCCCCGGGAGGAGCTGAACGAAGTGGCTGGGGAGAGGAAAGTCTGGGCTTCTCTGCTTAGGCTGCTTCCCCCGCGACCCGACCTCGGATAAGCGGAAGAAAATGGATGGATGGAAGTTTTCTGCTAGTGGTGTGCCTCTGGATTTTTTCAATGAAAAAAATGTGCCTTGGCTCAAAAAAGGTTGAAAAACTAGTAATCAGTGTCAAGAAGGCGCAATCAAGTCGGACAGAAAGACAATAGGTTAGCGCTCCCGAGTCGCGTTCTCTCCCCCGACTGTTGTGTTTATTTCAAGCGTGCAAAAAAAACAAAACGTCAAGCATTCGCACGTTGTAATTTTGCGGCGTGTGAAAGCTGAGGGAAGAAGTTTGTTTTTCTTCTCCGCCACAGCATACTCTGGCTAAATCTGCATGAAAACATCTCCTGCTGTGTTGTTTGTTTTCCATTGTTCTTCCTGGGTCGGTCACAGGTTCTTGCACATGCACTACACTGTAAAGACGACAAAGTTCACAAAGCAAAGCGCAAAGAGGGCATACAAGTCGATTACCGGCGGTGAATTAGAAGGGATTAGTCAGACCTAATGGAGGTAGTGTTGTCCCGAGACCAGTACCAAAATGTATTTCCATAGTTTTCCCTACTTTTTGATACTTTTCTAAATAAAGGGTACCACAAAAAATGCATTATTGGCTTTATTTTAACAAAAAATCTTAGAGTACATTAAACATATGTTTATTATTGCAAGTTTGTCCTTAAATAAAATAGTGAACATACAAGATAACTTGTCTTTTATTAGTAAGTAAACAAACAAAGACTCCTAATTAGTCTGCTGACATATGCAGTAACATATTGTGTCATTTATACACCTATTATTTTGTACACATTATTAAGGACAAGAGGTAGAAAATGAATTATTAATCTACTTGTTCATTTACTGCTTACTTTCTGTTTTAACATGTTTTATCTACACTTCTTTTAAAATGTAATAATCACTTATTCTTCTCTTCTTCGATACATGACATTAGTTTTGGATGATACCACAAATTTGGGTATCAATCCGATACCAACAAGTTACAGGATCATACATTGGTCATGTTCAAAGTCCTCATGTGTCCAGGGACATATTTACTGACTTTATAAACATAATATACATTTTTAAAAAACTAAAAAAGATTTTGCGATGCTAAAAAATGTTGATGTAATTATAGTAGCATCAACTGGATACGCTCCTGTACTTGGTATCATTACAGTGGATGTCAGGTGTAGATCCACTAATGGTGTTTGTTTACATTTTGACGCCGGTGAGCTACGGTGTGTAGTGAAGCATGTTTAGCTATTCCTCGTCCTGCAGTGATAATGCTACTTGTAAGAAACTTACTTTATTTGTCGCCATGGAGACAAGGATTAGTGATTTAGAAGTAGCTACAACACTGCCGACGGACGTTAGCTGCTAGCTCGCGAGCCATGTCTTAAAGCACCTCTTCCTGAGGGCGTTTCAGTGTTATAACTTCACCTTTATTGTTAGTTTTTAAGGCAAAATGCGTCCGTTCTCCCTTTTCTGTCTACACACTGTGTCTGCTTGTAAGTACTCTGTGATTGTGCGCTGCCGAACATGCTCCTCTGCTCGTAAACCAGCAATGTCACGACGTGACGACGATGGGGGGGCGAGGGGTGTGGTGGACCGGTACTTTTCAGAGGCGGTATAGTACCGAATATGATTCATTAGTATCGTGGTACTATACTAATACCGGTATACCGTACAAACCTAAATGGAGGTTAATTTTCGTCTTAATTACCAATGCTTTTTTGACACTACATTTTTTGTGTTTAAATTATGTCACCTGAATTGTTTTTACATCAAATTATGCAGACAGTTTCATTGAATACAATGTGTGAGCAAAATCAGTGTGCTTAAAAAATTAAGTTTGTTAAAATACAGTGTTTTAAAAATGATATTTATAGAAATTCAGTGAAAAAGATTGTTTCTTTGCTTCAAAACCCAAGAGCCTCATTTGGTAAGTTAAGACTGAAGGAATTTATTGTTTTTTTGCATTGATATTTTATTTATTTGAACAAACGGGATTTTGAACCACACACATGTTGCTCACACGTTTGTTTTCAATGACATGGTCAGCATGATGTGATTGAACAACATTGAAATGCTAAAAAAAAGAAATCTGTGACATAATTAATGCAATAGACACAGCCTGCAAGCATGGATCGTGTGAACAATCCATGCAACACCTGTTGAGATGCCCACTCCTCAGTGTCCAAATGTCTGCAAATGAGAATGCTCTCCACTGCACAAGATACTGGTCAAACTTAGGACATTCATGGATGATGGACACGAAAGAGAGAGTGTCAAAAAAACAACTTTGGATAATTAAGGCACACAATAAGCTCCATAATGGTAGTCCTGCATAGTATTTTCATGTACATAGTGTATATATTTTTTGTATATATTGTTTTTCAAATCACTTGACATGTATACTGTGTATATGTACATAATTTATCCATTTTTTAACGTAATTTTTTATATACATGTTACAGGTTGTATATCTTTTAATATTGAATGTATCAAATGTGATGGATATTTAATTTAATGGACCACAATGGAAACAAGCCTTTTGGCTTTTTGTGCCATCCATTTGCCTTTTTTAAAGCATTACATAGATTCAATTCTTTAAGATATCAATAAGCTTCTCAATCAATCAAAAAATCAAGTATTAATAAATACAAAAGCGGTGCTGAAAAAATCTATTCACATCCAAAACTTGTTTTCCATTTATTTATTCCGATTCCAGCACCCCCCGCCACCCAAAAAGGGACGAGCGTTGGAAAAATGGATGGATGGATTCCAAATCGATTTACAAGAATCGTTCTGAAAAAAAAAAAAAAGAATCCATCTTTAAAAATATGTTTTTTTAGACCAGGGGTGTCAAACTCATTTTACCTCAGGGGCCGCATGGAGGAAAATCTGTGCACACGACTATTAAAATCATGGCATTAAAACAAAAATATTAAGACAACTTCAGATTGTTTTCTTTGTCTTACTTTGGCCAAAAATAGAACAAACACATTCTGAAAATATTACAATAAAAATATAGAAAAAAATACCGGCAGCAGTAAAGTTTAGATCCATGAAGGAAAGAAGAAAGTGAATGAATGTTTATACCTGAATACATTTACATATGCATAAAAATTTGTTTTCTTTTGTATTATTTTTTTTAATGAATTAAGTAACATTTATGACAACCTTTTTCCAAAACACAATATACTGTAGAATGTGAGATATAACAGGAGAATGCATACATTTATCATTTGTTTTCAAAACGCTTACAAAAAAGTGGGACCCCAAAAATGGACTATGGGACCCCATTTTTAATAAATGCGATTACTATGTGTTTTGAGAAGAATTGATGAAAAACAACAACTTTTTTTCATTTCAAAAATGAAATATAAAAGTAGGCCAGCTTAAAAAACTAAGTCTCAATCATATGTTTGTCCACAGGAGGGTTTTGGAGTTGTTGGAGTGTTTACTTGATGAGTTTCAATGAATTTTCCGTCTCAATTGTAACTTTAAAGGCCTACTGAAATGAAATTATTTTTATTTAAACGGGGATAGCAGATCCATTCTATGTGTCATACTTGATCATTTCGCAATATTGCCATTTTTTTGCTGAACGGATTTAGTATAGAACAACGACGATAAAGTTTGCAACTTTTGGTCGTTGATAAAAAAGCCTTACCTGTACCGGAAGTAGCGTGACGACACCGGAGGAAGAACTGTTCACATCTGCACATTGTTTACACCAGCAGCGAGAGAGATTCGGACCGAGAAAGCACGATTACCCCATTAATTTGAGCGAGGATGAAAGATTTGTGGATGAGGAACGTGAAAGTGAAGGACTAGCGTGCAGTGCAGAACGTATCTTTTTTTGCTCTGACCGTAACTTAGGTACAAGCTGGCTCATTGGATTCCACACTTTCTCCTTTTCCTATTGTGGATCACGGATTTGTATTTTAAACCACCTTGGATACTATATCCTCTTGAAAATGAGAGTCGAGAACGCGAAATGGACATTCACAGTGACGTTTATCTCCACGACAATACATCGGCAAAGCTCTTTAGCTACTGAGCTAACGTGATAGCATCGGGCTTTACTGCATATAGAAACAAAACAAATAAGTCCCTGACTGGAAGGATAGACAGAAGATCAACAATACTACCAAACTCTGGACATGTAACTACACGGTTAATGCTGTACCACATGGCGAAGCCTAGCAATGCTGTTGCTAACGACGCCATTGAAGCTAACTTAGCTACGGAACCTCGACAGAACTATGCTAAAAACATTAGCTCTGCACCTACGCCAGCTCTCATCTGTTCATCATGACCCGTGCTCACCTGCGTTCCAGCGATCGACGGTACAACGAAGGACTTCACCCGATCATTGATGCGGTTGGCGGCCCGGAGACGGAGGAAGTCAAGGTGAGGTCGTTCGGCTAGCGTGTCTGCTATCCTCAAAGTCCTCCTGGTTGTGTTGCTGTAGTCCGCCGCTAATACATCGATCCCACCTACAGCTTTCTTCTTTGCAGTCTCCATTGTTCATTAAACAAATTGCAAAAGATTCACCAACACAGATGTCCAGAATACTGTGGAATTTTGAGATGAAAACAGAGCTTTTTGTATAGGATTCAATGGGGTCCGAATACTTCCGCTTCAACCGTTGACGTCACGCGCAAACGTCATCATAACGAAACGTTTTCAGCCGGAAGCTTGCCGGGAAATTTAAAATGTCACTTTATAAGTTAACCCGGCCGTATTGGCATGTGTTGCAATGTTAAGATTTCATTATTGATATATAAACTATCAGACTGCGTGGTCGGTAGTAGTGGCTTTCAGTAGGCCTTTAATCTTAGTGTTAAAGTAAAACATGACACAATTATGACTGTGCTTATATTGTTTGTATTATGTTGGCTAGCTAGTGTTACTAGTCATTATTAGTAGTAGCTGTAGCTGAAATTACCATAGATTATGTTTTTTTTATGGCCCATTTACTTAATAGTGAAATAATGAGAAAAATATATAATTATCAAAATAAATGAATAAAATGCTTCTCTTTGAACAAAAGGTATTAAGTCTACCTTTGCTGTTAAGCGTTAGAAACATCCCATTTTCTTTATAGTTAACTCAAAATTAATCACAATAATCGTAGATAGAAGTATTTTTTAATCTTTAATAAGTGTACGTTAGACAGATCATTTTTAAGTTTTTAAAACTATCACTGTGGGACTGGACAATTTGCTTGATTGGTGCAAATGTTTGTTTACAAAACATTATGCTTCTTTATACAGCCCAACACAAAATGGACCCAAACATTCATTTACACACACACACACACACACACACACACACACACACACACACACACACACACACACACACACACACACACACACACACACACACACACACACACACACACACACACACACACACACACACACACACACACACACACACACACATTATCTCTAAACAAACAAACATAGAGACTACGTTTACACCAAAGTGGCCCAAATCTGATTTTTTTCAGTTGACTGTTTACACTGCAAATAAAATGTGATTTTTATCAGACTCCAGTGTAAACGTGCATGTGGCCCCAATGTGGCCTCGACGTCACTTGCGTGCGCAGTGCGATAAAGTGGAAATAAAGAAAGTTGACTGGGAGGAAGTCACTACTACTACAAAATAAATAAGTCACCAAACCTTAAAAAATTGCATTTTTTTACGTGAAAATAAATTAAAGTAATAAAATGTATGAATGGATTTTTATGTAATATATTTGGGAGGGTTCTAATGTTTTAATAGCTGTTAAGTAGAGGAGACACGGACATCAGCATGGATCTACGTGAGCTTTATTTATCAACTCACATGTGAGCAAATGCGCCACAGTGTCAATTCCAGTCCTTCAACAATCGCTATTTCTTCGGAATCAAAATATATGTTCAAATATTACATAAAGCCTATTATTTGCGCACTATTGACAAGTGATGCATCGAAAATGTGGTCGTCTTAAAGGCCTACTGAAATGATTTTTTTTTATTTAAACGGGGATAGCAGATCCATTCCAGATCATTTCGCGATATTGCCATATTATTGCTGAAAGGATTTAGTAGAGAACATCGACGATAAAATTGCAACTTTTGCTCGCTGATAAAAAAAAGCCTTGCCTGTACCGGAAGTAGCGTGACGTCACCGGAGGAAGGACTTCTCACAATTCCCCATTGTTTACAATGGAGCGAGAGAGATTCGGACCGAGAAAGCGACGATTACCCCATTAATTTGAGCCAGGATGAAAGATTCGTGGATGAGGAACGTTAGAGTGAAGGACTAGAATGCAGTGCAAGACATATCTTTTTTCACTCTGACCGTAACTTAGGTACAAGGGTTCATTGGATTCCACACTTTCTCCTTTTTCTATTGTGGATCACGGATTTGTATTTTAAACCACCTCGGATACTATATCCTCTTGAAAATGAGAGTCGAGAACGCGAAATGGACATTCACAGTGAATTTTATCTCCACGACAATACATCGGCGAAACACTTTAGCTACGAGCTATCGTGATAGCATCGTGCTTAACTGCATATAGAAACAAAAAAAATAAACCCCTGACTGGAAGGATAGATAGAAAATCAACAATACTATTAAACCATGGACATGTAACTACACGGTTAATGCTTTCCAGGCTGGCGAAGGTTAACAATGCTGTTGCTAGTGACACCATTGAAGCTAACTTAGCAACCGGACCTCACAGAGCTATGCTAAAAACATTAGCTCTCCACCTACGCCAGCCAGCCCTCATCTGTTCATCAACACCCGTGCTCACCTGCGTTCCAGCGATCGACGGTGCGACGAAGGACTTCACCCGATCACAGATGCGGTCGGCGGCCCGGAGACAGAGGAAGTTAAGGTGAGTTCGGCGGCTAGCGCGTCTGCTATCCATCTCTCAGTCCTCCTGGTTGTGTTGCTGTAGTCCGCCACTAATACACCGATCCCACCTACAACTTTCTTCTTTGCGGTCTCCATTGTTCACTAAACAAATTGCAAAAGATTCACCAACACAGATGTCCAGAATACTGTGGAATTTTGAGATGAAAACAGAGTTTTTTGTATAGGATTCAATGGGTCCGTATACTTCCGTACCAACCCTTGACGTCACACGCATACGTCATCATACATAGACGTTTTCAACCGGAAGTTTCCCGGGAAATTTAAAATGTCACTTTATAAGTTAACCCGGCCGTATTGGCATGTGTTGCAATGTTAAGATTTCATCATTGATATATAAACTATCAGACTGCGTGGTCGCTAGTAGTGGCTTTCAGTAGGCCTTTAAATCGCAGGTGTCAAAGTCGTTTTCAGTGAGGGCCACATCACAATTATGTTTGGCCCCAGAGGGCCGCTTCTAACAGTGAATACTATTATTAAACACTTTTTTATGCATTTTATTAGTAGATTTTATTAAACTAAAATGTAAAAAAAAATATGGTAAGTTGCAATAATTTCACTCTAAAATGTAGTGTATATTACTGTAAATGGAAAAACAGCACTGCTGTTTTTGTGGTAACAAAAGGCAGTTCAGTTGCCAGAATTTGACTGTAAAATGTACTTTTTTTAAAACTGTAAATTTAAAAAAAAATGCAATTTTACAGTAAAATTTCGGCACCTGCGCTGCAAGTTTGTTTTTGTTTTTTTATCGCAAATCAACAACTGTAGATTTTTTGGTGTATTACTGTAAATGCCAAAACGGCACCACAGTTTATTACAGTAAAAAAGTACAGTTTTTTTCATTTAGAGAAAAATGCTGTAAAAACCACAGTAAATTTCACAATTTTACCATGAAATCTAATGCTACTTTTACATTGCACAATTTGATGGATAACTTGCTTTGAAATCACTATTATTAGTATTTATTTCTATTTCAAAAATGGTTTGAATGTTTGATCATATATGTTTGCATAATTAGACAATTTTTACGTTAACATAATTTGCGATTACATGGAGTACTTTTTTTTTTCTTCTACCAAAATAGAAATAAAGAATACATTTAGTAAGAACATTTACAGTACTTAATTGATACATATTATTTCCAGGCTTTTGAGGGCCAAATAAAATGAAACGGCGGGCCACATCTGGCCCCCGGGCCTTGAGTTTGACACCTGTGTCTTAAATAGACTTTGCTCACCGAAACCGGATGTTGGGATGAAAATATCCACTTCCGCTGGCGACTGCGTCTTTCCTGGCAGACACCAGTGACGCAGCTCGCCCAAAACTGACCAACGAGTCACATATGGGTCGCGTTCAGGTCGCATTGTGTTTAGACTGAAGTCACATTTGAAAAGATCAGATTCCAATCGGATTTGGACTACCTCCTGAATTGGCCTGAAACTGATGCGAAAAGCACTTTGGAGGGTTTAGACTGGCAAAAAGAATCTGATCGGTGTCATTTGAGGGCCCAAAATTCAGAAAATGGGGGCCATTAGGATGTGTGTGTTCATTTCACCTCTAAAGGGAACGCCTCCACACACAAACCTTTTACAGACATACTGTACTCAGAAAATGGGATATAAATGAACACCAAAGTAGGGTTGCGCGATATAGACCAGTGTTTTTCAACCACTGTGCCGCGGCACTCTATACAGTCTGGTGTGCTGTGGGAGATTATCTAATTTCACCTATTTGGGTTAAAAATATTTTTTGCTAACCAGTAATTATAGTCTGCCAATGATGTGTTGTTGTTGAGTGTCGGTGCTGTCTAGAGCTCGGCAGAGTAACCGTGTAATACTCTTCCATATCAGTAGGTGGCAGCCGGTAGCTAATTGCTTTGTAGATGTGGGAAACAGCGGGAGGCAGGGTGCAGGTAAAAAGGTGTCTAATGCTTAAACCAAAAATAAACAAAAGGTGAGTGTCCCTAAGAAAAGGCATTGAAGCTTAGGGAAGGCTATGCAGAACGAGAATAAAACTGAACTGGCTACAAAGTAAACAAAAACAGAATGCTGGAGGACAGCAAAGACTTACTGTGGAGCAAAGACGGCGTCCACAATGTACATCCGAACATGACATGACAACCAACAATGTCCCCACGAAGAAGGATAAAAACTAGAGATGTCCGATAATATCGGCCGATAAATGCTTTAAGATGTGATATCGGAATTATCTGTATCGGTTTCAAAAAGTAAAATGTATGACTTTTTAAAACGCCGCTGTGTACACGGACGTAGGGAGAAGTACAGAGCGCCAATAAACCTTAAAGGCACTGCCTTTGCGTGCCGGCCCAGTCACATAATATCTACGGCTTTTCACACACACAAGTGAATGCAAGCATACTTGGTCAACAGCCATACAGGTCACACTGAGGGTTACCGTATAAAAAACTTTAACACTGTTACAAATATGCGCCACACTGTGAACCCACACCAAACAAGAATGACAAACACATTTCGGGAGAACATCCGCACCGTAACACAACAGAACAAATACCCAGAACCCCTTGCAGCACTAACTCTTCCGGGACGCTACAATATACACCCTCACGATCCACTCTTCCCCCACTCGTGAGCAAGACTCCTAGGCACTTGAACTCCTCCACTTGGGGCAAGATCTCCCCAGCTTGGAGATGGCACTCCACCCTTTCCCGGGCGAGAACCATGGACTCGGACTTGGAGGTGCTGATTCTCATCCCAGTCGCTTCACACTCGGCTGCGAACCGATCCAGTGAAAGCTGAAGATCCTGGCCAGTTGAAGCCATCAGGACCACATCATCTGCAGAAAGCAGAGACTTAATCCTGCATCCACCAAACCGGATCCCCTCAACTGAGCCTAGAAATTCTGTCAATAAAAGTTATGAACAGAATGGGTAACAAAGGGCAGCCTCACTGGAAACGTGTCCGACTTACTGCCGGCAATGCGGACCAAGTTCTGACACTGATCATACAGGGAGCGCACCGCCACAATCAGACAGTCCCATACTCTATGAGCACTCCCCACAGGACTTCCCAAGGTACACGGTCAAATGCCTTCTCCAAGTCCACAAAGCACATGTAGACTGGTTGGGCAAACTCCCATGCACCCTCAAGGACCAGTAACGTATAAATTTATATTTGTTTACCTAACAAATCAGTCATCCTAGCCTTACCACTTACTGAAATAGAGAAGATGGCTCATAGTAGTCTGCGAGTACGTTGTAAGACATTCACAAACAAAACAATGCCTGTGCGATGTTTACAGATTGTCTGACAAGCAGGTCAACAAAGTCTGGCACGTTTAACCGAAAGGTCAACATGTGTTAGGTATAAGCAGCTGGTAAAAGGTTATAAAATAAGCGTTGTTGACACAGGTTGACCCCCCATTGACCAGTGTAAAGTTCTGACCTACCCATTCAGACCAACCACGCCAAAAACCAGAATATTCCTTTGGTTGTTCCTTGCTTCCACAACTCACATGTGACAAAAAGTCGCAAGTAAAATCCGCTTGTTTTTGCTGTGTTTTATTTGATACTGGGACAAAAAGAGAAATTCAACACACGGGGCTTTCACTCCCTCCCTTTCAGAAGGGGTAGTTTGTTTGACGCTTTCAGCCCCTTCCTCACAATGGCAGGAACAAAAAAGCACTCTGTAGCCCACTGCCGAGACCACAGCCGAGGACACAAGTGTAGCATGTGTAACTCAATCAATCTGATCCGTGTTGCTCGTCTGGGTCTGGAATACCAACGCCCCGCCACTCCCCCCTTCTGTTACACATGAGCGCTGTAGCACGACAAATGGGTTAAGTGTTTCGCCGCCCGCCTTCCTACCACGTACTGTTTAGTAGTCCGTGCCGGTCCACCGTTGAGAAGTTGTACCTTTGGGCTTGTTTACACCTAAACAGCAGTTTTTGTTTCTTTGCGTTTTTCAAACAGGCAACTTGACAGCTACGAGTAGAGCTCCCCACCTGATTTGGAGGATCATACCAAAAGGGTCCAAAAATATTTGCTTCAGTTTTTTTTAAACCGTTCAATTCAGACATTATGCCTCTATTTTCTAACCTACTGGTACCTGTTTTTGTGTACCATTTTTTCCGGACCGTAGGGTGCACCGGATTATAAGGCGCACTGCCGGTGAACGGGTATACCGTATTTTTCAGAGTATAAATCGCACCGGAGTATAAATCGCACCTGCCGAAAATGCATAATAAAGAAGGAAAAAAACATATATAAGTCGCACTGGAGTATAAGTCGCATTTTTGGGGAAATGTATTTGATAAAAGCCAACACCAAGAATAGACATTTGAAAGGCAATTTAAAATGTCTAAAGAATAGTGAACAACAGGCTGAATAAGTGTACGTTATATGAGGCATAAATAACCAACTGGTATGTTAACGTAACATATTATGGTAAGAGTCATTCAAATAACTATAACATATAGAACATGCTATACGTTTACCAAACAATCTGTCACTCCTAATCGCTAAATCCCATGAAATCTTATACGTCTAGTCTCTTACGTGAATGAGATCAATAATATTATTTGATATTCTACGCTAATGTGTTAATCATTTCACACATAAGTCGCTCCTGAGTATAAGTCGCACCCCCCGCCAAACTAGGAAAAAAACTGCGACTTATAGTCCGAAAAATACGGTAGTTAAAGTTAAAGTACCAATGATTGTCACACACACACTAGAGGTGACGAAATTATCCTCTGCATTTGACCCATCACTCTTGATCACCCCCTGGGAGGTGAGGGGAGCAGTGAGCAGCAGCGGTGGCCGCACCCGGGAATCATTTTTGGTGATTTAACCCCCAATTCCAACCCTTGATGCTGAGTGCCAAGCAGGGAGGTAATGGCTCCCATTTTTATAATCTTTGGTATGACTGGGGTTTGAACTCACAACCTATCGATCTCAGGGCGGACACTCTAACCACTACGCCACTGAGAAGAATTATACAAGTGTGCATTATAGTCCGAAAAATACGGTATTTGGGATCTGCGTAAGTCCTGAAAATTTGAAATCAAACCATATTTATCCAACAATTTTGCCTTCTTTCTAGGGATGTCCGATAATGGCTTTTTTGCCGATATCCTTTATTGTCCAACTCTTAATTATACCGATATCAACCGATACATACAGTCGTGTAGTGAAGATAAGGTCCTTTTTTTAAAAATGTATAAAATAAAATAAGATAAATAAATTTAAAACATTTTCTTGAATAAAAAAGAAAGTAAAACAATATAAAAACAGTTAATAAAAAAAACAAAAAACGATACCGATAATAAAAAAAACTGATACCGATAATTTCAGATATTATTAATTTATCGGCCGATAATATCGGCAGGCCGATATTGTCGGACATCTATACTTCTTTCATGTTTACTACAAACGAGCCCTTTGGAATTTGCCCAATTTGTGTCATTTTTACAATTGGTGACGTCAACGAATTTCTCCATATATGGTAAACTTTTACCCAAAGAGCATCGCGCTAGTCCGCTATTGTAGACCTACGTTGTCAATACATTCTTTTTCTC
>NC_084753.1:6017290-6074790 GCF_033978785.1 Entelurus aequoreus
TTAGATGACCATAGTAACTAATTAGATGACCATAGTAACAAATTAGATGACCATAGTAACTAGTATATCATGCAAAAGCGCAGATTCCGATCATTGAAATACTTTGTATAGTTCAAGACTTAAGGTAATTTAAAAACATCACTGCACATCATAATGGCAGCTACACTTTCCATCTTAAATATCTAAAAAAATTATTTGGGAATGTCCGGCAGGCCAGATTGAAAATCTTAACGGGCCGCATGCGGCTCCTGGGTCTTAATTTGCCCAGGTCTGGTGTATACTGTCAATTTGCAATATATAACGTGTATATAATGTGCTAATGTGCAAAATGCACTCTTTTCTTTCGACTGGATTTGAAATGTAATAATTTAAGTAAATAAAAAAAATGATTAGTTAACGGTCTTCATGTAACGTGTTGAGTCCAGCCCCTGCGGTTCAAACCGGGATCCTACGAATGAGAGCGCGAGGCATCGAGCTAAAGGGCTGGCCTGTCGACTCCACATCTCGCACAAACGCTTCAAGTTGTCAGGGAGTGAGGTTTACCAACGTACCCTGGCCTCTGTTACACTGCAGTACAATTTTCACATTATAATACTAAATGTACAGTACAGGCCAAAAGTTTGGACACATCTTCTCATTCAATGCGTTCTCTTTATTTTCATGACTATTTACATTGTAGATTGTCACTGAAGGCATCAAAACTATGAATGAACACATGTGAAATAACTGAAAACATGTTTTATATTCTAGTTTCTTCAAAATAGTCACCCTTTGCTCTGATTACTTTTTCGCATACTCTTGGCATTCTCTCCATGAGCTTCAAGAGGTAGTCACCTGAAATGGTTTTCACTTCACGGGTGTGCTTGAAGCTCATCGAGAGAATGCCAAGAGTGTGCAAAGCAGTAATCAGAACAAAGGGAATATAAAACATGTTTTTAGTTATTTCACCTTTTTTGTGAAGTACATAACTCCACATGTGTTCATTCATAGTTTTGATGCCTTCAGTGACAATCTACAATGTAAATAGTCATGGAAATAAAGAAAATGCATTGAATGAGGAGAAGGTGTGTCCAAACTTTTGGCCTGTACTGTGTATATTTACAAATGCATTACATAATATACATATTTACATAAAGCACAATGTGATGGGTTGCTTGTTGGATCTTTCGGGGCACTTGTTTGCAACAGGCTGGTTTCTCTCGTGACATCAAGCAACACTGCCAACAGCGTTACGACAAAGACCGCATTGTTTGAGAGGCAATCATCAGCTTGGTAAATAAAAGTACAATTCAACTGATGCCGGTCATATCAGTCATTTCTTTTCAACAAAGTTGCCCTAATAGTTATGAATGTTGGGGACTCCTGGTTTTAAGTACAGATTACCTTTTCAAAAGAATCCCAACAAAAAACCAAAATGTAATTTGGATGAATCGGATTTTATATATAATATATATATATATATATTCTTTGCACACTAATTGACTGAAAGAGCACGCACTTGGCGCGATGATGTCATGTTATCGATGGAAAAATGCATTTTTAGACAATATGATTTGCCTGAGCGGCTAGGAGACCCCGAGAGTAACAAGCGCTTGCCTTGTTGCCTTTCCATTAAGAACAATAAACTAGTTTTTAGTATAAGTTTGCTGGTTTCAAGAAATGTAATGCCGAGCGCATATCATTATGTCAAGATGATGGCACTAGCATTTACTTCATTTAAGAATATTTTTCAACATATTGAGCAACAATTTCTCTTTTTTTTCTACTAAGAAAAGTGCACTTATTAGTGAGAATATACTTATTTTATGGTATTTTGGAGTTCATTGAGGTTAGCTAATTTGACTTGTTTTGGAAAATCTTGACAAGCCAAATTTTCTTGTTCTATTGGAAGATAATTTTGCTTAGATCAAGTAAAGTACCCCTCATTTTTGTATTTTTTTTCCCTTGTTTTTGAACACTGACTTTTTGCAGTGTAGGAACATATTTTAATTTACAATGTTGATCTATCAAAGAGGCAGCACTCACATGACAGAGATGTTGACATGTGATGATAATGTCTCGTCATCTGTCATTTACCAACAACAATCACCACTATAAATTATTCGCAAATGCTCTCAAGGTGCGTGGGTGAATTGAAACATACAAACCCCGTTTTCATATGAGTTGGGAAATTGTGTTAGATGTAAATATAAATGGAATTCAATGATTTGCAAATCCTTTTCAACCCATATTCAGTTGAATATGCTACAAAGACAACATATTTGATGTTCAAACTGATAAACTTTTTTTTTTGGCAAATAATCATTAACTTTAGAATTTGATGGCAGCAACACGTGACAAAGAAGTTGGGAAAGGTGGCAATAAATACTGATAAAGTTGAGGAATGCTCATCAAACACTTATTTGGAACATCCCACAGGTGAACAGGCAAATTGGGAACAGGTGGGTGCCATGATTGGGCATAAAAGTAGATTCCATGAAATGCTCAGTCATTCACAAACAAGGATGGGGCGAGGGTCACCACTTTGTCAACAAATGCCTGAGCAAATTGTTGAACAGTTTAAGAAAAACCTTTCTCAACCAGCTATTGCAAGGAATTTAGGGATTTCACCATCTACGCTCCGTAATATCATCAAAGGGTTCAGAGAATCTGGAGAAATCACTGCACGTAAGCAGCTAAGCCCGTGACCTTCCATCCCTCAGGCTGTACTGCATCAACAAGCGACATCAGTGTGTAAAGGATATCACCACATGGGCTCAGGAACACTTCAGAAACCCACTGTCAGTAACTAGAGTTGGTCGCTACATCTGTAAGTGCAAGTTAAAACTCTCCTATGCAAGGCGAAAACCGTTTATCAACAACACCCAGAAACGCCGTCGGCTTCGCTGGGCCTGAGCTCATCTAAGATGGACTGATACAAAGTGGAAACTGTGGAAGTCGTGTCCTCCGGACCAAAGAGGAAAACGACCATCCGGATTGTTATAGGCGCAAAGTGTAAAAGCCAGCATGTTTGATGGTATGGGGGTGTATTAGTGCCCAAGACATGGGTAACTTACACATCTGTGAAGGCGCCATTAATGCTGAAAGGTACATACAGGTTTTGGAGCAACATATGTTGCCATCCAAGCAACATTACCATGGACGCCCCTGCTTATTTCAGCAAGACAAAGCCAAGCCACTTGTTACATCAACGTGGCTTCATAGTAAAAGAGTGCGGGTACTAGACTGGCCTGCCTGTAGTCCAGACCTGTCTCCCATTGAAAATGTGTGAAGCCTAAAATAGCACTGTTGAACAACTTAAGCTGTACATCAAGCAAGAATGGAAAATAATTCCACCTGAGAAGCTTCAAAAATGTGTCTCCTCAGTTCCCAAACCTTTACTGAGTGTTGTTAAAAGGAAAGGCCATGTAACACAGTGGTGAACATGCCCTTTCCCAACTACTTTGGCACGTGTTGCAGCCATGAAATTCTAAGTTAATTATTATTTGCAAAAAAAAAAAAAAAAGTTTATGAGTTTGAACATCAAATATGTTGTCTTTGTAGTGCACTTAATTGAATATGGGTTGAAAAGGATTTGCAAATCATTGTATTCCGTTTATATTAACATGTAACACAATTTCCCAACTCATATGGAAACGGGGTTTGTAAATGAACAAACATTTTTCAAGCGCATAATAAACACGGAGAATGTCTGCAACTTCTGGACGACAGAGGGGACAGTGGACATTAATCAATACTTTAATGGTGGGTTTTTTTCTGTAATTTCAGGTAGAAAATACATCACTTTTCATTACTTCATGCAACGCCGCAGCCATTTTGCTAGTGGGACAGACTAGTTTGCTACTGCCGACTCTCCCTGTCCTTTTTCTGACCATCCCAATGACACAAACAGTGAGCATTAAGTGCCATTTTTACAACGCTGCCAAGCGTGTCAATGGCGTTTTGAAGTGTTGGGAGTGAAAAGGTAACGAGAAAAAAAAACATACTTTTTGCGTAACTGCAGTGTCGTTGGCAAAAAATACTTTGAATGGCGGTCACCATTTTGTTATGCGCAGATGCAACGACGATATCATGTTTGAATTTTTTTTTTTTGTAAACAGATTGAAGAGAATGCTAAATTTTTAATTTGATTTAATTTGGAACATAAATGAATATATCCGTTAATTATAACTATATGATACCATACCCCCATCAAGAGTTTAATGCTACAATTAAAAGAAATAAGAAATATAAATACAAATAAATTAATTGGGGACCCATTGAATTCCTAATCCAGTATTTTGCAACCTTTTCTGAGCCAAGGCACTTTTTTTTTCATTGAAAAAATCCCGAGGCACACCACCAGCAGAAAACATTAAAAAATTAAACTCAGCAGCCGATATTGACGATAAAAAGTCGTTGTCGCAATTGTTGGATATGACTTTAAAGCATAACCAAGAATGCATCACTGAAGCTCTTGTCTCAAAGTAGGTGTACTGTCACCACCTGTCACATCACACCCTGACTTATTTGGACTTTTTTGCTGTTTTCCTGTGTGTAGTGTTTTACTTCTTGTCTTGCGCTTCTATTTTGGCGTTGATTGTCATGTCATGTACAGATGTACTTTGTGGACGCCGTCTGCTCCACACGCTGTAAGTCTTTGCTGTCCTCCAGCATTCTGTTTTAGTTTACTTTGCAGACAGTTCAGTTTTTGCTTCGTTCTGCATAGCCTTCCCTAAGCTTCAATGCCTTTTGTTAGTGGCACTCACCTTTTGTTTATTTTTGGTTTAAGCGTCAGATACTTTATTTACCTGCAAAGGCAAGGCAAGGCAAGGCAAGGCAACTTTATTTGTATAGCACTGATAGCTCAGTCACAGCTCTTTTTATACCAAATATGTGTTATATGTGTTTTATGTCGCACGTTTGCACCAAGAAAAATTCCTAGTTTGTGAACCCGTTCTCAAACCATGGCAATAAAACTATTCTGATTCTGATTCTGATTCTTTTCATACACAAGGCAGACTCAAAGTGCTTCACAGACAACAAAGTGAAATGAAAGAAAATAAAAGCAAAATTAAAATGCAGACAATAAAAATAAAAACAGTGCGGACGTTAAAAGTTAAAAGATTTAGCTGAATGCTAAGATGAACATAAAAGTCTTCAATCTAGTTTTAAAAGTAGTCAGAGTTGGGGAGAGTCTGACATCTTCAGGAAGTTTATTCCAGCTATTTGTTGCATAGTGACTAAATGATGCTCTCCCTTGATTGGAGTTTACTCTGGGAACCGCTAACAGATTCGTCTCAGAAGATCTTAGTGATCTAGAGGGCTTATATAGTGGGAGCATATCAGTGATATACTTGGGCCCTAGACCATGTAGTGATTTATATGTGAGCAGGAGGATTTTGAAATCAATTCTCTGATGTACAGGGAGCCAATGTAAGGATTTAAGAATTGCTGTAATGTGCTCACATTTTTTGGTCTTTGTTAGAACTCTAGCAGCAGCATTCTGAACAAGCTGCAGCTGCCTGGCAAAGTTTTTTTGGGAAGACCTGCAAGGAGACCATTACAATAGTCTAGCCTACTGGTAATAAAGGCATGTACAAGTTTGTCTAAGTCTTGAGCTGACATGAGCCCTCTAAGTCTTTTTACATTTTTGAGGTGATAGTAGGCCGATTTTGTTACTGATTTGATGTGACTGTCGAAATGTAAATCAGAATCTAAAATAACCCCAAGATTTCTGGCTTTATTTGAGGTTTTCGGGGACAGTGATTGAAGGTGTTGGATGACTTTAAACCTTTCTTTTTTAGCCCCAAAAACAATTATCTCAGTTTTATCTTCATTTAGTTGTAGGAAATGTTGGCACATCCAGTGTTTGACTTGCTCAATGCACTGGCACAGAAGATCTATGGGGCGATAGTCATTTGGTGATAGCGCTACATAGATTTGGGTGTCATCGGCATAGCAATGATAGTCAATGTTAATATTTTGCATGATTTGTCCTAGTGGGAGCATATAGATGTTAAATAAAGTCGGCCCCAAGATTGAACCTTGGGGGACTCCACACGTTACGTTGGTTGGTTCTGATACAAAGTCACCAATGGAAACAAAATAGTTCCTATCTTGTAGATATGACTTGAACCAGCTTAAAACTGTGCCTGAGATCCCCACCCAGTTTTCCAACCTGTCCAAAAGTATTGAGTGGTCGACAGTGTCAAATGCAGACCATCGTCATCGTTCCCGACATCTACAAAGCAATTAGCTACCTGCTGCCACCTACTGATATGGAAGAGTATTACACGGTTACTCTGCCGAGCTCTACTATTAGACTGTACAACTCCTCTCTGGGGGGAGAGGAGTACTAGGATGACAGGGGATGCAAAACAATAACAGTGAAATACTTTTTCATAACATGGTCACTACTGCCCAGTTTCTCTTGTTATATTCTTATTATACTGTTATATTTTTATTCTCATTGTTGCTTTTTATTTTTATTTTATTGTAATATTTTTTTCTATTTTGTTTCCATTTATACCCCCATTATTTACTTTTTACTTTTTGAATTCGATCTCAATTCTGTACACTGCTGCTGGAATCTTAATTTTCCTGAGGGAACTCTCCTGAAGGAATCAATAAAGTACTATCCATCTATCTATCTATCTATCTATCTATCTATCTATCTATCTATCTATCTATCTCTAGACAGCACAGACACTCAACAACGGCAAATTTGCGGATTATAATTACTGGTTTGCAAAAAATATTTTGAACCCAATTAGGTGAAATGACATAATCTCCCACGGCACACCAAACAATATCTCACGGTACACTAGTGTGCCGCGGCACAGTGGTTGAAAAACACTGTTCTAATTGACTTACTCAAATCCCTACCAATGTGTCCCAGGGACTCACTACATTAAAAACCTATAAACATCACTGATTAGACCCAAAAAAAGGTACATTTTGCTTTGTTAGTATGTGGTGGAGTACATTGCTGCTTGACAGGACATCAGAGAGTTTATGAAATTGATTGTGAAAATGGGGATACTTTGTTATTAAACCCACTGAGTCAGACAAAACACTAGATGCCACTCATACAGCAACACTCGTGTATCGTAAACTGCATGATCACACTATGTCTCTCTCACACACACACACACACACACACACACACTCGAGCAGCTGCAAACAGATGGCGCATGCAGCCGAGAGCCAGACGTTTCTTAAAAGCGCATCTGCTCAATTCTCATCCATGTCAAGCACACGTGTGTGCGCACACACACACACACACACACACACACACACAGAAAGCGTATAGCTGCCACCACACTAAGAAGCCTGTGTTTACAATGTTCACTGATCGTAGACAATTTATACAATTATCAAGATGTGACATTAAAACACTATAAATAGGTCACTAAAACTGACATGCATCATTCTACAAAACCAGTGAATTTGGCACGTTGGGTAATGCGTAAATAAAAAGAGAATACAATGATTTGCAAATCCTTTTCAACTCATATTCAATTGAATAGACTGCAAAGACAAGATATTTCATGTTCACACTGAGAAACTTAATTTTTTTTTGCAAATAATCATTAACTTAGAATTTCACGGCAGCAAAAAAGTTATCACAGGGGCATTTTTACCACTGTGTTACATGGCCTTTCCTTTTAACAACACTCAGTAAACGTTTGGGAACTGAGGAGACACATTTTTGAAGCTTCTCAGGTGGAATTCTTTCCCATTCTTGCTTGATGTACAGCTTAAGTTGTTCAACAGTCCGGGGGTCTCCCTTGTGCTATTTTAGGCTTCATAATGCGCCACACATTTTCAATGGGAGACAGGTCTGGACTACAGGCAGGCCAGTCTAGTACCCGCACTCTTTTACTACGAAGCCACGCTGTTGTAACACGTGGCTTGGCATTGTCTTGCTGAAATAAGCAGGGGTGTCCATGGTAACGTTGCTCGGATGGCAACATATTTTGCTCCAATACCTGTATGTACCTTTCAGCATTAATGGCGCCTTCACAGATGTGTAAGTTACCCATGTCTTGGGCACTAATACACCCCCATACCATCACACATGCTGCCTTTTACACTTTGACCCTAGAACAATCCGGATGGTTCTTTTCCTCTTTGGTCCGGAGGACACGACGTCCACAGTTTCCAAAAACAATTTGAAATGTGGACTCGTCAGACCACAGAACACTTTTACACTTTGTATCAGTCCATCTTAGATGAGCTCAGGCCCAGCGAAGCCGACAGCATTTCTGGGTGTTGTTGATAAACGGTTTTCACCTTGCATAGGAGAGTTTTAACTTGCACTTACAGATGTAGCAACCAACTGTAGTTACTGACAGTGGGTTTCTGAAGTGTTCCTGAGCCCATGTGGTGATATCCTTTACACACTGATGTCGCCTGTTGATGCAGTACAGCCTGAGGGATGGAAGGTCACGGGCTTAGCTGCTTACGTGCAGTGATTTCTCCAGATTCTCTGAACCCTTTGATGATATTACGGAGCGTAGATGGTGAAATCCCTAAATTCCTTGCAATAGCTGCTTGAGAAAGGTTTTTCTTAAACTGTTCAACAATTTGCTCAGGCATTTGTTGACAAAGTGGTGATCCTCGCCCCATCCTTGTTTGTGAATGACTGAGCATTTCATGGAATCTACTTTTATACCCAATCATGGCACCCACCTGTTCCCAATTTGCCTGTTCACCTGTGGGATGTTCCAAATAAGTGTTTGATGAGCATTCCTCAACTTTATCAGTATTTATTGCCACCTTTCCCAACTTCTTTGTCACGTGTTGCTGGCATCAAATTCTAAAGTTAATGATTAATGGCAAAAAAAAAATGTTTATGAGTTTGAACATCAAATATGTTGTATTTGTAGCATATTCAACTGAATATGGGTTGAAAAGGGTTTGCAAATCATTGTATTCCGTTTATATTTATATCTAACACAATTTCCCAACTCAAATGGAAACAGGGTTTGTACATCCCTAATCGTGACTAGTCTCCCAGTTCCTGCTGCTGAAAAATAACCCCACAGCATGATGCTGCCACCACCATGCTTCACTGTAGGGATGATATTGGCCTGGTGATGAGCGGTGCTTGGTTTATAAATTTGGACCCCAGTGTTTGATGTTTGCTAGCAAGGTCAAAAATGTCAATTCAAGGATGTGACAATGTGTTTACAAGTGTACCTATACAATAGGAACACATTAGTGTTTCTAGGAATTTGCTGCAAAAATGTATGTCTTCCAAGTTTTGAACTGAACGTATGGTGTCATTCCCAGGGCGGATTTGGCCCCCGGGCCACGAGTTGATTAGCGCTGGTTTATTGTATTGTAGGAAATGGCCAAAAGTACACCACACTATTCCCAAGCACTATCTATCGCCACATATTGTAGCAGGAAGGCTAATGGTGGGAATGTCATCTCCGTGCATGCAAAATGTTCCCAGCACCTTCCCAAGCAAGCGAGGGATAGGGAGTGAGGGAGGAGGAGGTGGTGGGACGTGGGACATCTCTTATCATGTTGGTACAGTTGTTCAGGAGAAGAAAGGGAGGCTGAAGAATGAAGGGAAAAGTCAACAGTGTGAGTGATATGGGGGTGTCAACTGCAGGAACACGCCGAGCGAGCATCCGCCATCAGATCTCTTCTTTTTCGGGCCAAGCCACGATGGCGTTCACTTTTTCCATGATACTCCCCCCACCCCGCCACTGTCCGCCTTCCAAGCGCCTGGGAACCACATCACACACGAATGCACAACATAGGATGTCACACTGCAATAACGCAGGCGCCGAGTTTACAAGCAACACATTGCTACTGTTTACATCCGCTCGGCTTTATAGAGCAGTTTTTCAACCACTGTGCCGAGATACAGTCTGCTGTGCTGTGGGAGATTATCTAGTTTCACCTATTTGGGTTAAAAATATTTTTTGCAAACCAGTAATTATAATCCGCAAATAATGTGTTGTTGTTGAGTGTCGTGCTGTCTGGAGCTAACCATGTAATACTCTTCCATATCAGTAGGTGGCAGCCGGTAGCTAATTGCTTTGTAGATGTGGGAAACAGCGGGAGGCAGAGTGCAGGAAAAAAGGTATCTAATGCTGAAACCAAAAATAAACAAAAGGTGAGTGCCCCTAAGAAAAGGCATTGAAGCTTAGGGAAGGCTATGCAGAACGAAACTAAAACTGACATGGCGACAAAGTAAACAAAAACAGAATGCTGGAGAACAGCAAAGACTTACTGTGGAGCAAAGACGGCGTCCACAATGTACATCCGAACATGACATGACAATCAACAATGTCCCCACAAAGAAGGATAAAAACAACTGAAATATTCTTGACTGCTAAAACAAAGTAGATGCGGGAAATATCGCTCAAAGGAAGACATGAAACTGCTACAGGAAAATACAGAAGAAAGAGAAAAAGCCACCAAAATAGGAGCGCGAGACAAGATCTAAAACACTACACACAGGAAAAAAGCAAAAAACTCAAAATAAGTCACGGCGCCATGTGACAGGTGGTGACAGTACACCTACTTTGAGACAAGAGCTATAGTGATGCATGCTTGGTTATGCTTTAAAGTCATATCCAACAATTGCGACAACGACTTTTTACTGTCAACTGAGTTTCGTTTTTTTAATGATTTCTGCTTGTGGTGTGCCTCCGCATTTTTTCAACGCAAAAAATGTGCCTTGGCTCAAAAATTTTGGAAAAACACCGTTATAGTCAGTATGAGGAAAAGAAGTAAATGGGATCACTTGGCAAACAATTTGAGTTTCCATTGTGAAAAGTTGTGAAGGGCAGGGAAATGTCTGTGGTACCTTTCACTTTGGAGGCACACTCCACTTAGAACCAGTCAAATGAGATAGGCTCCAGCAACCCCCCACGATCCCGAAAGGGACAAGCGGTAGAAAATGGATGGATGGAAATAGAACATATCCTCTGAACCAAAGGCATCAAACTCACTTTCATCGTGGGCCACATCGCAGATACCAAAGCCCTTGGAGGGTCGCTTCATGATAATATTACAGTTTCAAATTTTTTTTAAATTATCGTTGTTTACCAACAAGCTAATGGAAAACTGCTTTGGAATCAAAAGTCTAAGTGACGACTTAATTTCAGGTAGTGTAGAATTTTCTTTGAGAAGGCACTACTCGGTTTACCTGACACATGAAACGTGACGGCCTGCGGGAGTGCACTATCCACTCTAGCCGCCGTTCCAACTTTGACCACAGCTTCAGTTGCTATGCAGAGTGGAGCTTTCCCTCATTTTCAGGAGACTGCATTGCAGAATTATTAACCCCTGCTCATCCTCTCATGCGAGATCCACCCAGGAATGGGGCCGTATAAAATCAATTTCCTACTGTAACTTGTTGCATCAAATAATATTGACTTAAGAGCTGCATTTGCATGCCTACATGCTTTTTTTTTTCCTGTCAAAATGTAGATACATTAATCAATAAAGTTAAAATAAAGTTGATGCACATTGATGCAGCCACACAGATCACAGCACCCACATACCAGCACTCTATTGCAGCAGTCTGCGTGGCCGCTCCATGCGGCTCCGATACAGTTTTATTAGTTATACTCAAACGATGAAATAAAGGAACAGAATATAAATCAAAGCTTTTTTCTAATCAAATTAATCCATTGATCGTTGCGTTTCCATTGGCAAAATGAGTTACTGAATAGCACCTAGTCAAGGGTACATTTCTGGAAATGACCAACATAAACACACACGCTGATGTACAGTTAGGGATGTAACGATATCACACTTTAATCTCACGGTTATTGTGACCAAATATCACAGTTATCATTATTATCGCGGTATTGTGGAATGTGCTCAAAAAGTACCTTTACACAAATAGACACACCGCTAGAAACCCACTATGTTGCATGTTTTGTGTTTCCTACGCTTCACTGGCAGTGTTTGAGTCTTAGTATTTTATCTCTTTTAATGACTAAGCTTTAGTTTTAAATATTGGTTGGTACTAGTGTTGTAACGATATCAATATTTTGGTACCGGTACTAAAATGATTTCGATACTTTTCGGTACTTTTCTAAATAAAGGGAACCACAAAAAAATGGCATTATTGGCTTTATTTTAACAAAAAATCTTAGGGTACATTAAACACATGTTTATTATTGCAATTTAGTCCTTAAATAAAATAGTGAACATACAAGACAACTTGTCTTTTATTAGTAAGTAAACAAACAAAGACTCCTAATTAGTCTGCTGACGTATGCAGTAACATATTGTGTCATTTATACACCTATTATTTTGTCAACATTATAAAGGACAAGTGGTAGAAAATGAATTATTAATCCGCTTGTTCATTTACTGTTAATATCTGCTTACTTTCTCTTTTAACATGTTCTATCTACACTTCTGTTAAAATGTAATAATCACTTATTCTTCTCTTGTTTGATACATTACATTAGTTTTGGATGATACCACACATTTGGGTATCGATCCGATACCAAGTAGTTACAGGATCATACATTGGTCATATTCAAAGTCCTCATGTGTCTAGGGACGTATTTACTGACTTTATAAACATAACACGCATTTTGAAAAAATAAAAGAAGATGTTGTGATGCCAAAAAATATCGACGTAATCATAGTAGTGCCTGTACTTGATATCATTAGAGTGGATGTCAGGTGTAGATCCACCAATGGCGTTTGTTTACATTGTGACGGCGGTGAGCTACGGTGTGTAGTGAAGCATGTTTAGCTATTCCTCCTCCTGCAGTGATAATGCTACTTGTAAGAAACTTACTTTATTTGTCGCCATGGAGACGAGGATTAGTGATTTAGAAGTCGCTAAAACACTGCCGACGGCGGATGGACGTTAGCCGCTAGCTAGCTAGCCATGTCTTAAAGCACCTCTTCCTGAGGGCGTTTCAGTGTTATAACTTCACCTTTATCTTTACTTTTTAAGCCAAAATGCGTCCGTTCTCCCTTTTCTGTCTACACACTGTGTCTGCTTGTAAGTACTCCGTGTGTGCGCTGCCGAACATGCTTCTCTGCTCGTAAAACCAGCAATGTTATGACGTGACTACGACGTGGGCGCGGGACCGGTATGTTAAAATGATTGATTAGTATCGCGGTACTATACTAATACCGGTACACTGTACAACCCTAGTTTGTACTGTAGCACTTTAAGATTTACTTAAATGAAAAGTGCATAACAAATAAAATCTATTATTTTTATTTATTATTTCTGGCGGGCGTTGAGGTGTCCTACTCTGTCCAGCCTCCTATAAACGCATCGTAAAAACACCTATGTCTTCAGTTTAGTTGGGTTTCAGTTTATTTGGAACATGCATACGATGCAATGTAATTCATCACATATTTCCAGTTGTTTCATTACAGCATGTCCGAAAAGGAGTAGGAAGAAGCTGAGCTTATTTAATCCTACCCCTTTTCATACCATAGCAACTTTATCCTATTTCCTTGTTCTCTGTGACTTAACAGTAATCAAATAAATAATGAATACATAATATACCATAGTAAGTAAACACATATTAAATACATGAATAATATTTGTCTAATATTCTTCTGAATATAGAACAATCACTCTGTCCTAAGAGAGCACCGCTTGTAGGTTCAATGTGCACAATTGAATATCTTAGTTGCTCAGAAGGCAATGTGTTTATATAAGTTTAGATTGTGGTATGTTGTTTCTTAATAGGTAAAGATGCTAATGTCTCTTGTTGTCATGTCAGCATTTAAACTAGCGAGTAGGGATGTAACTCGGGGTGGAACGATAGATCGATACATTGATAGATCCATTTATATTCCGAAATTTCAAGTATATCCATCTGTGCTCAGCAAGTTTGCCTTCCGGAAGATAGATATCGATCCAAGACTGTTTTAAAAGGGAATCGATCGAGTTTATCGATACTAGACAGTGTTTCCAATAAACTGCCAAAATACCTGTGGCGGTGGGGGCGTGGCCATGGGCGTGGTCACAATGACATCATCGAGAAATTTGCATAATTTACTACAATGATATGATTTTCTCTAAAAAGGCTCAAAAAATGTATACTTACTAATTAATAATAACAGTTTTGTTTTAAACATCCATCCATCCATCCATTTTACAATATAATTACAACACTTTATGTACATATTTACATACAGATTTGAACAATAAGTTATTCACTGAAATATATTTATTAATTGTGGTTCTTACAAAAAATATATCTTATAAAATATAAAAGCTAAAATGTCTCTTGAAGCTCTGCCCCTTTAATTAGTGCATACTAAATAATTTAACTTTAGCCTACTACTACAACCATATTATTTACCAGCAACATAATAATTTCTCTCTTTCTATCCCCTCCTGCTCCGGCCCGGCTGCACCAAATGATAATATAAATACATTTAATAAAGTCAAATACAAATAAGGCAACAAGAGAAGTATCCTACACTTCTCTTTTGTAAAGTAAATCTGAACAGCCGATATGGGCATCTACATCAACTATACCTTTTTTTTTTTATTAAATCAACATAAAAAACACAAGTTACACTTACAATTAGTGCACCAACCCAAAAAACCTCCCTCCCCCATTTACGCTCATTCACACAAAAGGGTTGTTTCTTTCTGTTATTAATATTGTGGTTCCTACATTATATATCAATATATATCAATACAGTCTGCAAGGGATACAGTCCGTAAGCACACATGATTGTGCGTGCTGCTGCTCCACTAATAATACTAACCTTTAACAGTTAATTTTACTAATTTTCATTCATTACTAGTTTCTATGTAACTGTTTTTATATTGTTTTACTTTCTTTTTTATTCAAGAAAATGTTTTTAATTTATTTATCTTATTTTATTTAATGAATTTTTTTTAAAAGGACCTTATCTTCACCATACCTGGTTGTCCAAATTAGGCATAATAATGTGTTAATTCCACGACTGTATATATCGGTTGATATCGGTATCGGTAATTAAGAGTTGGACAATATCAGAATATCGGATATCGGCAAAAAAAAAATTATCGGACATCCCTAATTATAACGAACGCAAACGCCACCAGACGATATTATTAATCACAACACAAACACTTGCAGCTACAACACGATTGCCAGAGACACAACATGATAATATAAAGCCACAACTTAACTTTAACTCACTGAATTGTTTCGGATCTTATCGTTCTCAACAAAAGAATGAGATCATCCCGGAATCGTATCGGCAACCACAAATATCAAACCGAATCGTTACACCCCTATGTAACGATGAATGGTATCAATGATAACCTCGGCAAAACTCCCTGCAATTAGTATTACCGTCTAAATTAAAATGATGGAAAAACCATGATTGATAACTATATTTTAATAAACTCACAGACTGACTGGCACCAGCTCACTAGCTTAAATGCTAACGTGAAAATTCTCAACAACTATTTGCTAACATGGCTTTTCTCCCACCTACAACCAGGAATATAATACAAATAAGCAGTACCGTATTTTCCGGAGTATAAGTCGCTCCGGAGTATAAGTCGCACCTGCCGAAAATGCATAATAAAGAAGGAAAAAAACATATATAAGTCGCACTGGAGTATAAGTCGCATTTTTTGGGGAAATGTATTTGATAAAAGCCAACACCAAGAATAGACAATAGAAAGGCAATTTAAAATAAATAAAGAATAGTGAACATCAGGCTGAATAAGTGTACGTTATATGAGGCATAAATAACCAACTGAGAAGGTGCCTGGTATGTTAACGTAACATATTATGGTAAGAGTCATTCAAATAACTATAACATATAGAACATGCTATACGTTTACCAAACAATCTGTCACTCCTAATCGCTAAATCCCATGAAATCTTATACGTCTAGTCTCTTACGTGAATGAGATCAATAATATTATTTGATATTTTACGCTAATGTGTTAATCATTTCACACATAAGTCGCTCCTGAGTATAAGTCGCACCCCCGGCCAAACTATGAAAAAAACTGCGACTTATAGTCCGAAAAATACGGTACTATTTCGACTCCAAACGTCATTTACACATTTCTATTGTCAAAAGCAGGTATCTACTTTGTTGTAGCTGCCCTCGGTGTCCTCTTGGATAAAATTGTGCACTTGACTACTTTTCGAAGTAGAGCCAAGTAGGTGGGTGTTAACATGTTGCTACTTTGTCTTTACAGTAGTACCTCAACTTACGAGCTCAATTGGCTCCACGACCAAGCTCGTAACTCAAAACACGCTTACCTCTTTGAAATGAATTGAAACCAAGTTCATTTGTGCTCGGCCCGACTAAAACAACACCATTTTGACATGTAGCATGCCTTTTAAAAACAAAACTAACATTTAGATAAGAAATATCGTTTTTAAAAAAAACATTACAATAGTCTGATTGATTGATTAAAGTAGCAGAATAATAATGTTCAGTATTTACTAGAGATGACACCTCCGCTCCGGACAGGCTAACCTCCTCCAACCTCCGAGGACAAAGCTACAAACAATGGGAGACCGGGCTTTCTGCTCCGCCGCTCCCAGTCTGTGGAACGCTCTCCCTGACCACCTGAGGGCACCGTAGACTGTGGATGCTTTTAAAAAAAGGCTTAAAAACCCTTCTTTTTAAAAAAGCCTTTTTTTTTAGAAATATGCATACTAGTTTGAGCTATTTGGCCGTTCTAGTTTTTATTTATTTTTTTTTTTTTTAAATTATCTTTTTATTTTATTTTATTTTATTATTATTTTTAATACACTGTAGCACTTTGAAGTTGTTTACTCAATGTAAAGTGCTTTTTACAAATAAAATCTATTATTTCTATTATTATGTCCGATAATATCGGACTGCCGATATTATCGGCCGATAAATGCTTTAAAATGTAATATCGGAAATTATCGGAATCGGTTTCAAAAAGTAAAATGTATGACTTTTTAAAAGGCCGCTGTGTACACGGACGTAGGGAGAAGTACAGAGCGCCGATAAACCTGAAAGGCACTGCCTTTGCGTGCCGGCCCAGTCACATAATATCTACGGCTTTTCACACACACAAGTGAATGCAAGGCATACTTGGTCAACAGCTATACAGGTCACACTGAGGGTGACCACATAAACAACTTTAACACTGTTACAAATATGCGCCACACTGTGAACCCACACCAAACAAGAATGACAAACACATTTCGGGAGAACATCCGCACCGTAACACAACATAAACACAACAGAACAAATACCCAGAACCCCTGGCAGCACTAACTCTTCCGGGACGCTACAATATACACCCCCCCCCCCCCCACCTCAACGTCCCAAATTCCAAGCTGCTGTTTTGAGGCATGTTAAAAAAAATTATGCACTTTGTGACTTCAATAATAAATATGGCAGTGCCATGTTGGCATTTTTTTCCATAACTTGAGTTGATTTATTTTGAAAAACCTTGTTACATTGTTTAATGCATCCAGCGGGGCATCACAACAAAATTAGGCATATTCATGTGTTAATTCCACGACTGCATATATCGGTATCGGTTGATATCGGAATCGGTAATTAAGAGTTGGACAATATCGGAATATCGGCAAAAAGCCATTATCGGACATCTCTAGTATTTACCTTGGGGAGAGTACTTTTGTAGGTGTCTGTTATTGTTGGTTGTGTTGCACATAGACATGTTTGAGTGACGGACGGGAGGTCAGAGTTGTTAGTGAGCCGTGTCCGTGTAACAAGGGTCGTGTTCCATCGTCCAGTAATTGAGTGAGGAGACAAAACGAACTGACCCAGCATTGGCAGCTTCTTAATATTTTCATGGATAAATGTTCGTCATTTGGACAGTTGGTGCTGTGGTTGTCGGGCTAACTGCCAAAAAACCCTCAAATCAATGCTCATATTTTAAAGCACGACAAAAAAGCTGAGAGGCAGCTCATATCTAAAACTACTCGTAAAGTTGGGGTACCTGTAAATTGAGGTACCATTGCACTTCCTAGTTGGTATTGGTGCACAATCTTTATGTTTCTATTGCCAAAAGTTGTGACTACTTTTTGGTACTCTTGCATTCAAGTTGTGTTGTATGTTGATTGGTTGCCAAAAAAAGGGTCTCTTCCATTTAAATGGACAATAAACGTTATGTGATGCTAACTGTTTGTTTACTGTATGGCAAAGATCTACACTAGTGCCATGCTGCAACGACGCCACAGTATTCAAACATGAATTTAAAATGTTTAAAAATATATATATACAAATGAGAGGGCTGGGCCTTGCAATGATTGACAACCCGCCCATCGCACCTGCCAGGTGGCAAATAGGAGAGTTGGGCAAGTTGAAGCACGCTCTGTGTTGTTGTTTTTTGGGCTGCCACAACTGTAACACGTTTTTTTTTTCTACACACTATTTTTACTACTTAACCATTGTTTTTGGCATGACAGGCAGACAAGAAAAGCTCCTCCTTCCATGTGTCTCCTCCAGTCTAAATTGGCGATGGGCTTGTCAGACTTGGAATTTTGGGGACCTTTAAAATTCTGCAGTGGTGTTTTTAAAAAAAACTGCTGTGTATTTCTCCAAAAAACCACCAGCCCTGGCACCATATAATTTACATAGCATGCCTTTGAGCTTATAAAGGCAGCCAGATGTGTGTGTGTGTGTGTGTGTGTGTGTGTGTGTGTGTGTGTGTGTGTGTGTGTGTGTGTGTGTGTGTGTGTGTGTGTGTGTGTGTGTGTGTGTGTGTGTGTGTGTGTGTGTGTGTGTGTGTGTGTGTGTGTGTGTGTGTAGGGCCCACGCCTCCTGCAGCTATATTTGCTTTAAGTTTAAGTTGTTTTTTTTTTTAAAAAGGTATGGGTGCACATTTTTCACATGCATATGCTAACACAGACAGTTATGCAACACACCAGTAAAAGTGGTACACTAAGCATGTGTACAGGCCATGCATTTGTATGGCTAATTGCTGAACTGCAGAGTCACAAGTATGCGCATGTACTACAACAAAAGTAAAAGTCAAGACGTTCATTTTTGAGTGTGGCACCCTTGAAGGTCCAATAAAGTTCTGGAAATGTGTAAAAGTGTCATTTTCGACTGATGACAAAATGAAAACACACGCAAGTGATAGACGGCAGCCATGCATCCATCCATGACTATCTAAAACAGGGGTGTCCTAATTAACAAGTTTTACCCGGCCCGCGGGATGAAAATGATAAAATTGAGCCAAAATCTTTGAATGAAAGAAACCGCTGTTCTAAATGTGTCCACTAGATGTCGCAATAGCAATTCTTTGTAGATGATGCTACGTATGTAAAAAATAATAATAAACCACATGATAGTAATTAGGGCTGCAAATCTTTGGGTATCCCACGATTCGATTCAATATCGATTCTTGGGGTCACGATTCGATTCAAAAACGATATTTTCCCGATTCAAAAGGATTCTCTATTCATTCAATACATAGATTTCAGCAGGATCTACCCCAGTCCGCTGACATGCAAGCAGAGTAGTTGATTTTTGTAAAAAGCTTTTATAATTGTAAAGGACAATGTTTTATCAACTGATTGCAATAATGCACATTTGCTTTAACTATTAAATGAACCAAAAATATGCCTTATTTTATCTTTGTGAAAATATTGGACACAGTGTGTTGTCAAGCTTATGAGATGCGATGCAAGTGTAAGCCACTGTGACACTATTGTTCTTATTTTATAAATGTCTAATGATAATGTCAATGAGGGATTTTTAATCACTGCTATGTTAAAACTGTAACTAATAGTGATACTGTTGTTGATAATATTCATTTTTGTTTCACTACTTTTGGTTTGTTCTGTGTCGTGTTTGTGTCTCCTCTCAATTGCTCTGTTTATTGCAGTTCTGAGTGTTGCTGGGTCGGCTTTGCTTTTGGAATTGGATTGCATTGTTATGGTATTGCTGTGTATTGTTTTGTTGGATTGATTAATTTAAAAAAAAAAGGTTAAAAAAAATAATATGAAAAAAATAAAATAAAAATAAAAATAAAAATCGATTTTTGAAAAATGAGAATCAATACTGAATCGCACAACGTGAGAATCGCGATTTGAATTCGAATCGATTTTTTTCCCACACCCCTAATAGTAATGCACCGGTTGAGTGAAATGAGCAAACTACATAAAAAACATACTGTAATCTGATTGATAATTGATATAATTTTTTTCACCTTGATAGATTGAAAATTAACACCAATGAGTTGACTGACGAACAGTCACGGGGAGAACATCCAAACTCCACACAGAAAGACCCCGAACCCCCGGGATTGAACTCAGGACCTTCGTATTGTGAGGCAGACGCACTAACCCCTCTTCCCACCTTGCTGCCCTGACGAACATTATTACATAATTTATTCAGAAAGTATAAATAACGGCAAATAAAGTTTGAGTACTATTAACCGCAACATTTAAGTGTAAAAAAAACAAAAAACAACAACATTATCCATCCATCCATCCATTTTTCTACCGCTTGTCTCTTTCGGGGTCGCCTAGGGAGCCTATCTCAGCTGCATTGGGGCGGAAGGCGGGGTACACCCTGGACAAGTCGCCACCTCATCGCAGGGCCAACACAGATAGACAACATTCACACTCACATTCACATCCATTTTCTACCGCTTGTCCCGTTCGGGGTCGCGGGGGGTGCTGGAGCCTATCTCAGCTGCATTCGGGTGGAAGGCGGGGTACACCCCGGACAAGTCGCCACCTCATCGCAGGGCCAACACAGATAGACAACATTCACACTCACATTCACATCCATTTTCTACCGCTTGTCCCGTTCGGGGTCGCGGGGGGTGCTGGAGCCTATCTCAGCTGCATTCGGGTGGAAGGCGGGGTACACCCTGGACAAGTCGCCACCTCATCGCAGCTCACATTTACACAATAGGGCCAGTTTTTAGTGTTGCCAATCAACCTATCCCCAGGTGCGTGTCTTTGGAGGTGGGAGGAAGCCGGAGGGAACCCAGGCAGTCACGGGGAGAACATGCAAACTCCACACAGAAAGACCCCGAACCCCCGGGATTGAACTCAGGACCTTCGTATTGTGAGGCACATGCCCTAACCCATGGGTGTCAAACTCTGGCCCGCGGGCCAAATTTGGCCCGCCGTGTAATATCATTTGGCCCTTGAGGCAATATCAAATTAACATTACAGTTGTCCCGCCGGTATTATACAGCGGTGGTGCCGCTGTTACACCGCATTCACCGTTAATACTCATACTTGCCATCCCTCCCGATTTTCCCGGGAGACTCCCAAATTTCAGTGCCCCTCCTGAAAATCTCCCAGGGCAACCATTCTCCCGATTTCCACCCGGACAACATTATTGGGGGCGTGCCTTAAAGGCACTGCCTTCAACGTCCTCTACAACCTGTCGTCACAGCCGCTTTCCCTCCATACAAACAGCGTGCCGGCCCAGTCACATAATATATGCAGCTTTTACACACACACAAGTGAATGCAAGCATACTTGGTCAACAGCCATACAGGTCACACTGAGGGTGACCGTATAAACAACTTTAACACTGTTACAAATATGCGCCACACTGTGAACCCACACCAAACAAGAATGACAAACACATTTCGGGAGAACATCCGCACCGTAACACAACATAAACACAACAACGCCCACCAAGTTAATGTTGATATTTACCTCAGAAGGCTGCAAATAGAAAAGAGGCATTACATTTTTTATTTAAATTGTATTTAATATACCATTGATGTTTTTTTGTTTGTTTTTTTGAAAGTAGATTTTGCACTATTAAGTTATATAAGTGTTGCTTGTTCCATATTCAGTGTTAAAGCAAATCAGTGTAGCAAACTGAGCAATAATTAACGTTTTATTCATGCGCTTTCTCTTGCTACTTCAAGGCTAGAATGTTTGATTTATTCATTATTGTTATTTTATTTTCAAATGTATTATTAGCCTGTGGAAAAAGTTCATTTTGATATTTACCTCAGAAGGCTGCAAATAGAAAAGAGGCATTCAATTTTTATTTAAATTGTATTTGATATGCCATTGATATTTTTTAATTATTATTATTTGAAACTCGATTTTGCATGTCACTATAAAGTTATATAAGCCTTGCTTGTTCAATATTCAATGCAAAACTTGTTTGGGTCCCTATTAAAAGGTTCATTTGTTCAACCTTGGCCCGCGGCTTTGTTCACTTTTACATTTTGGCCCACTCTGTATTTGAGTTTGACACCCCTGCCCTAACCCCTGTGCCACCAAAAACATTATGATTTCCACATTTTCAGGATGTGCTTGTTCTATTTTTAAACAAAGAAAACAATTTGAAGTTGTCTTTATTATTAAGTTATGGTGCCGTGATTTTACCAGTCCGGCCCACTTGGGAGTAGATTCTTCTCCATGTGGCCCCCGATTTAAAAGTTTGACACCCCTGATCTAAAACGTAATGAATGATACACTAATTATTTTTTTTATTTTAATGTATGATTACAATATTCAGCACGTCTGATAATGTATATTTGGGGGCATTGTGTTGGACAATGTTTGGGATGCCCTGTCTAGCTCTCCTACGTGGCCCAGCCATTTGGCCTACGCTTTTTAGAGCGTTTGGTGCTTTTTCGCCCATGGAATTCGTCAAGAAAATGCCCGCAATCAACAACTTCCAAGCGGCGAAACTCACCCCGCTACATGCCGAAATGCTCCGGAGAAGATCCCCTTCTCGCTCTTTCTGTTCCTCACACAAAATTCATAATCCCAATCAAGTTTGGAGAAGGTTTCCACATGGATATGCGAGGTTTTGCACTGGGAATCACAGCCGGACCCGTTACGGTGTGTGAGGGCGGGCAGAGAGAGGGGGCGGAGGGGGTTTCAGCAAGCCCAACTTGGGGTTAGACTCCAGTAAAAAAATAAAAATAAAAGTGCAGAAAAGACTCGCAAGAGTGGCTTTAGAGGACCAAACAGCGACGTAGCCTTCCTCTGGTCTTGGTGGGACGCCTGCTATGCTAGTAAGTGGAGGAGCCCCTGCTAGCCCGACGGGGGCGTTCGGGACAGGAGAGGGCGGGGGGGAGAGGAGGCGATGGTGCGTTCAAACACAGTAGGATATATCGGGATCGAGGACGCTTCCTCAGGTGGCGATGTTGTATTGGGTTGCGAACTGAAGTACGCCTGTAACGTTATAAGCCAGAGGAAGTCGAGGGAGTTGAGCACGATGTTATGTCCAGGTGCGGTTAGTGTTATTGAAGCTAATTGAAACTGTAAAACACAGACGCAGTAAAAATACGGGGCGTGGATAAAATCCCAGCTTTATTGTGAGCCATAAAGGCAGCAGCAGAAGTGGCTAAATTGCTGGGGGAGGAGGGGGGGAACTGCTGTGACGTCACACCACAGGAATTTAAGGAATGCAGTGCTCCTGTGAGAAACCCCGCCCGATTTAATAATTTTTTAAGGGGACCATAGAGGTGACTAAACGTCCAACAAAGACACATATTGGGAGCCAAAACGTTATTTGTTTTCCACAACATTGTAGGGTTTAGGAATGATGATTTCATTGAAAGTGAAATAATCGAATTGTGATTCTCGCGTTGTGCGATTCAGAATCGATTCTCTTTTTTTTTTTAAATGTATTTTTATTATTTTTACTTTATTTATATATTTATGTTTTTTTTTTTTAAATTAATCAATCCAACAAAACAATACACAGCAATACAATAACAATGCAATCCAATTCCAAAAGCAAACCCGACCCAGCAATGCAGCTGAGATAGGCTCCAGCTCCCCCCGCGACCCTGAACAGGACAAGCGGTAGAAAATGGATGGATGGGTGTGAATGTTGTCTATCTGTGTTGGCCCTGCGATGAGGTGGTGACTTGTCCAGGGTGTACCCCGCCTTCCGCCCCAATGCAGCTGAGATAGGCTCCCTAGGCAACCCCGAAAGGGACAAGCGGTAGAAAAATGGATGGATGGATGGATAATGTTTTTTGTTTTTTTACACTTACATGTTGCGGTTAATAGTACTCAAACTTTATTTGTCGTTATTTATACTTTCTGAATAAATGATGTGATAATGTTCGTCAGTCAACTCATTAGTGTTCATTTTCAATCTATCAAGGTGAAAAAAATGGTATCAAAATCAGATTACAGTATGTTTTTTATGTAGTTTGCTCATTTCCCTCAACCGGTGCCTTACTATTAGGGGTGTGGGAAACAATCGATTCTCACTTTGTGCGATTCAGTATCGATTCTCATCTTTCAAAAATGGATTTTTATTTTTATTTGTATTTTTTTTTCATGTTATTATGTTTTTTTTTTCTTTGTTTTTTTTAATTAATCAATCCAACAAAACAATACACAGCAATACCATAACAATGCAATCCAATTCCAAAAGCAAACCCGACCCAGCAACACTCAGAACTGCAAAAGGGACGGCGTGGCGAAGTTGGTAGAGTGGCCGTGCCAGCAATCGGAGGGTTCCTGGTTCGATTCCCACCTTCTACCAACCTAGTCACGTCCGTTGTGTCCTTGAGCAAGACACTTCACCCTTGCTCCTGATGGCTGCTGGTTAGCGCCTTGCATGGCAGCTCCCGCCATCAGTGTGTGAATGTGTGTGTGAATGGGTGAATGTGGAAATACTGTCAAAGCGCTTTGAGTACCTTGAAGGTAGAAAAGCGCTATACAAGTATAACCCATTTATCATTTATATTTATCAATAAACAGAGCAATTGAGAGGAGACACAAACACCACACAGAACAAACCAAAAGTAGTGAAACAAAAATGAATATTATCAACAACAGCATCAATATTAGTTACAATTTCAACATAGCAGTGATTATAAATCCCTCATTGACATTATCATTAGACATTTATAAAATAAGAACAATAGTGTCACAGTGGCTTACACTTGCATCGCATCTCATAAGCTTGACAACACACTGTGTCCACTATTTTCACAAAAATAAAATAAGTCATATTTTTGGTTCATTTAATAGTTAAAACAAATTTACATTATTGCAATAAGTTGATAAAACATTGTCCTTTGCAATTATAAAAGCTTTTTACAAAAATCTACTACTCTGCATGTCAGCAGACTGGGGTAGATCCTGCTGAAATCTATGTATTGAATGAATAGAGAATCCTTTTGAATCGGGGAAAAAATAGTTTTTGAATCGAGAATCGCGTTGAATTGAAAAAAAATCTATTTTGAATCGAATCATGACCCCAAAATTCGATATTGAATCGAATCGTGGGACACCCAAAGATTTGCAGCCCTAAAAGGAATCATTGCATTGTTTTTTCTGATATTATTGTCCTAATATTGTATGTATATATCGTTAAATTGTGCACAAATAGGTTTTTGATTGATTGATTGAGACTTGTATTAGTAGATTGCACAGTACAGTACATATTCCGTACAATTGACCACTAAATGGTAACACCCCAATAAGTTTTTCAACTTGTTTAAGTCGGGGTCCAAGTAAATCAATTCATGGTACGTTGATAGATGTTTGGTTTGCCTGAAATGTGTGTTCTTTTTCTGATTATAGTTGAAGATCGACAAAATTAAAGGCAAAAATCACAAAATCATTCAAAGATTTAAAATGAAGTCCAATTAAAGAGTGTTGTGTTTGTTTTGGTATTGGCAATACTGGCCATGTAATTACTTGGTTTAAGCAATTCCAAAATTTGTATGACAGTCATCCCTCGTTATTGGATATTAATTGGTTCCGGACATAGCTGCGATAAATGAAGTTCCACGAAGTAAGAATTATTCATTATAAAATAAAATATTTTCATATCTAGAGAATAAGAACCTGTTTACAACCTTCTACATATGTTTTCAACATTATTAGAGCACTGTAGACATTAAATAACATCCTTTCGTCACCTTTGCAGTCAATTAATCTAATATAGTAATACTGCTGGAGGCTGATACATCTTGTGGCTAATACCATTGATATTTTTAGTTGATTTAGCCATGTTATGCTTGAAAATGTTTAATTTACGACAAAAAAAATATTTTAGAATACGGTATTTGAAGCTAAACATAATTTGTTTCCTCCTACCTTGTGCCTAAAATTTAGGCATTTAGGCCCTAAATGCCGTAATTGTCCGATGGTTGACTTCCTAAAAACACAAAATATTGATTTTCCTTAAATATTATACACAGTTTATCAAAAATATAAAAATAATGTTATAGCAAATATAAATCAACCATAATTGTTATTTTGTATACATATTAATAATATTACTATAGGATTAAAAAGAGCAGTTTATCTGCAAACCGCCTCTTGGATTTTTTTGTAAGTAAATGGCGAACTCTTGTGGCCATTATGAGAACTACAGCGTCAATCAACGGACGAGAGGGTAAAAATACACTACTTAACGATGATTCAAAATAATAAAATGTTGTTTGTGTTTATCTTAAACAATAAATGACTTATCACTATTAGATTAATAAACAAATACACGATAAGATAGTTAAAAATTATCTTAATTGGGCCACGTATTCAAGGATTTTGCACAAATCGATTTACATAGAGCAGTGGTTCTTAACCTTGTTGGAGGTACCGAACCCCACCAGTTTCATATGCACATTCACCGAACCCTTCTTTAGTGAAAAAAAAAATATATATATATTTTTCAAATTCAAGAAAAAGTTGTATGTTTTTTTACTGGTGCACAAAATGAACCGTGCATGAACATCACCTTGTTCAAAGAACAAAACCAACACAGTGCATGAACTCACAACAAATTACACACATTACCATGGATTGATTAATGTGGACCCCGACTTAAACAAGTTGAAAAACTTATTGGGGTGTTACCATTTAGTGGTCAATTGTACGGAATATGTACTGTACTGTGTAAACTGTATTGTGTATTCTCTTCCTTTGCAATCTGCTAGTAAAAGTTTCAATCAATCAATCAAAAAACCTGCAAATCAGATGGAAAATTAGAGGGAACATTGTTTGGGGGTATCCATAATACGCTGATAGGGAGAAGTTTTTATTTACACGATAAGTCGGATGTCTCTTTACCTCCGTGGCGGAGGCTCCGCCGAACCCCTGAGGCCGACTCACCGAACCCCTAGGGTTCGATCGAACCCAGGTTAGGAACCACTGACATAGAGACAATGACGTGACACTCAAATACACCATAAGGACAGATGTTTCTCATGCGTTGTTGACCTTAATTAGGTGTGCGAAAGCCAAAGTTCCAAAGTTCAAGACACACATGTGCAACATCTTTAACTGGGCTTAATGGGGGGACAAAAAGTACTAAATTCTGCTAAGCACGTGACAACAAAAATGTTTCACTCGCTGCATCACTGGCGAGCAACAAAACCATAACACGTGTAATACACACCAGATGTGTTTGATTTGGTTGCACACTCAGCCTGTCACTCTGTCAGTCCTGCCATTTGAAACAAAATACTTTGTGTGCAACATAAAGACGGTTTGATAAAGATGAACTGTGTTTGCATCTTTCCAGGAACTGGATTACAGAAAGCAAAGTGTTTCCCTTGGGGATTGTTTGTACAATTTAGTATTATTATATATACAAGAAACTCTGGCATCACTTGACCTTCTACACCAGGGATGTCAAACAAATTTTAGCTCAAGGGCCAAGACTGGAAGTCTCTGCAGAGAGTGGTGATCATCAGGACTCCTCTTCCTCCTAGCCAGGAAAACGCAAAAAGCCGCTACCTGAACAGGGCTCAGAAAATCTGCAGAGACTCCTCCCACCCCCACCAAGGACTGTTTTCACTGCTGGACTCTGGAAAGAGGTTCCGCAGCCTACGTAGCAGAACCTCTGGGTTCTGTAACTAGCTTCTTCCCTCAGGCCATAAGACTCTTGAACGCATCATAATAATCCCCTCAATTCCCCCCCCAAAACGGATTAACTCGCTGGAGTATAAAGACAACAGTACTTTCCCCCTGGCTCTTCTCCCTGTATACAAACTGCTGCACCTCCAGTCACCAGTCCGTAAAGCTGCTCAAGTTTGCGGACGACACCACCCTCATCGGGCTCATCTCGGATGGCATGAGTGCGCCAACAGGAGAGAGGTGGACCAGCTGGCGTCCTGGTGCAGCCTCAAAAACCTGGAGCTGAACGCCCAGAAAACAGTGGAGATGATCATGGACTTCAGGAAAGTCACAGCCCCACCATCCCCCCTCACCCTGATTGACTCTCCCACCCCTGTCTCCATTGTGGACTCCATCCGTTTCTTGGGCACCACCATCACCCAGGACCTCAAGTGGGAGCCGACCATCAGTTCACTCATCAAGAAGGCCCAGCAGAGGATGTACTTCCTGCGGCAGCTGAGGAAACTTAAGGTGCCGACCGAGATGCTGGTGCAGTTTTACTCAACCATCTACGAGTCCATCCTCACCTCCTCCATCACCGTGTGGTTCCCCGGCGCCACAGTCCAGGATAAGCATTGACTGCAGCGCATGGTACGTGCTGCTGAGAGGGTGATTGGCTGCAAGCTCCCATCCCTCCAGGACCTGTTCTCCTCCAGGACCAGGAGGCGTGTGGGTCGGATCACAGCTGACTCTTCTCACCCTGGACACAAACTATTCTCCCCTCTCCCCTCAGGCAGGAGACTACGGTCCATCCAGACCCACACCTCCCGCCACCCGAACAGTTTTTTCCCCTCGGCCATCAGGCACATGAACAATAACAAGATCTGATAGCTCAGGCACAGCTAATGTTATTACCTATTCTGTGTTATATGTTTTATGTTGCACGATTGCACCAAGAAAAATTCCTAGATTGTGAACCCGTTCTCAAACAATGGCAATAAAAACTATTCTGATTCTGATATAACAAACATCCATATGCATTTGCAAAAGTGCGATATATTTATCCGTGCAGTAATCTAAACTTTTTTGCTCTTTTATCCTGCACTACAACGAGCTAATGCAACAACATTCCGTTCTTATCTGTACTTTAAAGTTCAAATTTGGAATTAAAGGTAGATATTTTTTAACATAATGTGTAAATAAATTGAAGGGATTTTATGTATTTTTTAAAAATGGCCCCAGTAGCGGCATGTAGAGGTCGAATAACACCGGGCTCAAGATAGACCCTTGAGGCACCCCACAGGTTAGAGGGGCTTTTTTTTTTAAGAAGAAAAATGTCCAAGGTAGCCAGCGAAAGACCGGTCTGTCGGATAAAATTGGAACCATTTTAGGACAGTTCCTTTAAGACCCGCGTATGACTCAAGACGAGATGTTAAAAATCCCGCTGTGGAATCTAAATCGAAATTGGATCGAATCTATTGAAATTCCACGATATGGTGAATTTGCAAACAGCTGAAATTATGTACAAAGCAAACTGTAACCTGCTACCTAAGAACGTACAACAATTCTCAGCAAAAGAGGATAAATATAACCTCAGACAAATATATGCTAAATGGGTAATACTTGTATAGCGCTTTTCTACCTTAAGGTACTCAAAGCGCTTTGATATTATATCCACATTCACCCATTCACACACACATTCACACACTGATGGCGGGAGCTGCCATGCAAGGCCCTAACCACGACCCATCAGGAGCAAGGGTGAAGTGTCTTGCTCAAGGACACAACGGACGTGACGAAGTTGGTAGAAGGTGGGGATTGAACCAGGAACCCTCAGGTTGCTGGCATGACCACTCTCCCAACTGCGCCACGCCACCCCTAATATGTAAATATGTAATTAAAAACATGTGTATGCACGTACAACACTTAAGACCTTTAGTATAGCACAGGGGTCGGCAACCCGCAGCTCTAGAGCCGCATGCGGCTCTTTAGCGCCGCCCTAGTGGCTCTCTGGAGCTTTTTAAAAAATGTATGAAAAATGGAAAAAGATGAGGGGAAAAAAAAAAGTTTTTGTTTTAATATGGTTTTCGTAGGAGGACAAACATGACGCAAACCTCCCTAATTGTTATAAATCACACTGTTTATATTAAACATGCTTCACTGATTTGAGTATTTGCCGAGCGCCGTTTTGTCCTACTAATTTTGGGGGTCCTTGAACTCACCGTATAGTTTGTTTACAAGTATAACTTTCTCCGACTTTCTAGGACGTGTTTTATGCCACTTCTTTTTCTGTCTCATTTTGTCCACCACACTTTTAACGTTGTGCGTGAATGCACAAAGGTGAGTTTTGTTGATGTTATTGACTTGTGTGGAGTGCTAATCAGACATATTTGGTCACTGCATGACTGCAAGCTAATCGATGCTAACATGCTATTTAGGCTAGCTATATGTATATATTGCATCATTATGCCTCATTTGTAGCTATATTTGAGCTCATTTAGTTTCCTTTAAGTCATCTTAATTCAATTCATAACTCATGACACAATATGGCTTTTAATTTTTTGCGGCTCCAGACAGATTTGTTTTTGTATTTTTGCTCCAATATGGCTCTTTCAACATTTTGGGTTGCCGACCCCTGGTATAGCAGTATGCAAAATAAAAGTATGGAATGGATTAAGTAAATAAATGTACTAAGATGATCCAATTTAAGTAACTATTCAAACTCAAAGTGTTCACAAAGAACCAAGAAGAAGTGTGAAGTGAATTATATTTATATAGTGCTTTTCTCTAGTGACTCAAAGCACTTTTACATAGTAAAACCCAATATCTAAGTTACATTTAAAGCAGTGTGGGTGGCACTGGGAGCAGGTGGGTAAAGTGTCTTGCCCAAGGACACAACGGCAGTGACTAGGATGGCGGAAGCAGGGATCGAACCTGGAACCCTCAAATTGCTGGCACAGCCACTCTACCAACCGAGCTATACCGCTATAAGGACAACCATGATACAAAATGTTGAGCTTATTGATAATCTTATTCATATCACGATATTAATTGCAACTTACTTCACTATTTATTATTTATTTATGTATTATTATTTCCATTATTCATCAATTTAATTCAACTATGTATGGAGTATATTGTGAGCAAATTGAGAACAGGAAGTGAACAAAAGTGTAATGGAAAAAGGGTAAAATCGAATAAGTTCTGCTCTTTCTACTCCTTTCCGAAACATGTTGAAAATAGGAACTGGAATATATGTGATGCATCATGTTGCAATTGTATGAATGTTCCAAATAAACTCAAACCATAATAATCAAAAGCAGCCGCACAGATTTTCTTACTGTGACGATACCTAAAACAAAACCACATTTATTTATTTTTTAAATAAACTGTGATTGGATTATGGTCCACATTTTCTAATACAGAATATGCAAAACTAAATAAACAATTTCATCTCAATAAAATAGGAAAATATTACACCATATACAACTAAATAAAGATACATTTTATTGTATTATATATATACACATATATATTAGTGGTTCTCAAACTTTTCACCAAGTACCATTTCAGAAAACATTCCATAATGACCAACATTAAAATACAGTAGCGTAGTAGGCCTAAGTATTAATTAAAACATGGCAGAGGTTTTATTTAACAATTATATGTAATATTTTAAACACACTGCACAAACATGATCAATAATGATATTCCATATATAGTACATTATTTACATACTTCTTTGGCATACCACTAGATGGAGCACACGCGTACCATAGATTGAGAATCGCTGGTATATACTAGGCTACCTCAGTTATTGGACGGCCTACTTTTGGTTGGGTTCGGTCTTAGTCCAAATTTGATGGCCAAAATATTTACTCCGGTATTTGTACACCATCTCGGACAATCCATATGGAAATGTTGTATTTTTTTATTAAAATGTTAATACATTTTAATTACATTTAATACATACAAACATTAAGCATATTCTTAAATGTAACATTACAAGATAAAAGTCTTAATATTACAGAAATAATTACTGGTATTTTTTTTAGAATAATGTCATAATAGTAGGAGGCCAAAAAAAAACAAAAAACATTTTTGAGGGAAAAAAAAAATCCTAATCCTACAAGAATCATATGTTGATATTAAGGAAAATATGTCATTTTGCGGAAAAAAAAGTTGAAATGCCACAGTGATAAGAGCATCAAGTAACATTTTTTGAGAAAAAAAATGATACTAGAGAATAAAGTTGTAATATTTTGATGATAACACGTCATGTTATTACGAGAAAGAAGTTATACTGTCACAACAACAAAAAAGTCCTAATATTGCAAAGTACCCAACAGGGGGCCAAAGAAAGAATTTACAAGAAAAGCCGTAATTATATGGGAATTTAGTATTTTTGGAGAAATTTGTAATCTTTTTAAATAAATTTTAATAAACAAAAACATTAAACATACCATTTAGTCGTAATATAACAAGAACATTTGTGTAATGTCGCTAAAATAATCCCTTATTATCATAACGTTAGGAGAAAAAAAGTGCTGTTTTTTTAAAAGGAAAAAAAAAAATCCTAATCCGACGAGAATTAAATGGGAAAGAAATTGTCATTATTTTGAGGAAAAAAGTGGTTTTTGAGGAATAAAACAATCATACTCCGACAATAACCAAACAGCAATGTTATAGGAAAGAAGCAATCATATTTTGAGGGGAAAAAAGTCTAAAAGTAGTAGATTGATTGATTGATTGATTGATAGTGATGAAGAAGAATGAAGTCAGTATTTTTGCAGAAATAAAATAATACTGAATACAAATATTTAGTATCATAACAATATTTTGAGAATTAGTGGAAGTCACGAGAAAGAAGTTCTACTGTCACAACAAAAAACTCATAATGCTGCAAAATAACTCAGCGTGGGGCCTAAGAAATGTACGTTCTAATTTATATGGGAATTTACTTTGTATTTTCACAGAAAATTGTAATATATTCAATTTGAATAGAAACAAACTGTGGAGGGAGAGTGTGACCAGCGCGCCTGCAGGAGCAAAGGTCACCGTCTCTGTCCATGGTGCTGAAGACAGAGCACCATCAGACGGGGGCGTGGCAGTGCTGACGGCGAGACACAGCTGGCAGGTGATTAGATTTCCCAGGTGGTACGAGTTGTCTAATCATCTGTTGTCTTTAACAGTAAGCGGCCGGGCAAAGAAAAGCAGAGCGTATACGGACGTGACTGAAAAGTCACGTTCTGGGGGGAGAAGTACTTTGTGAAAACAATTGGATGATTAAAACCTTTGTTAAAAACTGCACGCTTGGCTCTTGTGCCGCGTCTTCAGTGGAACTGCTAGGAAACGACTTCCACGCCTATCTTCTTTTTTGTTAAAGTGCCTGGTTTCTGGGTCACGGGGCGTAGCCACCTGCACGCACACCTGACACCGATAGTCTGTATCATAAAAAAGTTTAAAAAAAGATGTAATCCTTATTTACACAATAAACGTCTTTTAACCAACTTGAACCATTTGATACTAAAAAAATAAATACAAATAAACTCAATCAATTATAATACATTTAAATTGTTCAGAAACATTAATTTATGAGCACTATATATACACACTTAAAGCTACAAACAAAAAGGAATAATACAATTTGCGATGTTTTTTTTAATCAAAAAGAGGAAGTCAGGATTAATGGCTACCATGAGCACGTTTTGTAGCTTTTCGAAGCCACGTTTAAAGCATGATACTGATAAAGCATAACGTGCCAAAACCAGTGAATTTGGAACGTTGTGTAAATGGTAAATAAAAACAGATTACGATGATTTGCAAATCCTTTTCAACTTATATTCAATTGAATAAACTGCAAAGACAACATATTTAACGTTCGAACTGAGGAACACAATTTTTTTTTGCAAATAATCATTAACTTAAAATTTAATGGCTGCAACACGTGCCAAAGTAGTTGGGAAAGGGCATGTTCACCACTGTGTTACATGGCCTTTCCTTTTAACAACACTCAGTAAAGGTTTGGGAACTGAGGAGACACATTTTTGAAGCTTCTCAGGTGGAATTCTTTCCCATTCTTGCTTGATGTACAGCTTAAGTTGTTCAACGGTCCGGGGGTCTCCCTTGTGCTATTTTAGGCTTCACACATTTTCAATGGGAGACAGGTCTGGACTACAGGCAGGCCAGTCTAGTACCTGCACTCTTTTACTATGAAGCCACGTTGATGTAACACGTGGCTTGGCATTGTCTTGCTGAAATAAGCAGGGGCGTCCATGGTAACGTTGCTTAGATGGCAACATATGTTGCTCCAAAACCTGTATGTACCTTTCAGCATTAATGGCACCTTCACAGATGTGTAAGTTACCCATGTCTTGGGCACTAATACACCCCCATACCATCACACATGCTGCCTTTTACACTTTGCGCCTAGAACAGTCCGGATGGTTCTTTTCCTCTTTGTTCCGGAGGACACGACGTCCACAGTTTCCAAAAACAATTTGAAATGTGGACTCGTCAGACCATAGAACCCTTTTCCACTTTGCATCAGTCCATCTTAGATGAGCTCAGGCCCAGCGAAGCCGACGGCGTTTCTGGGCGTTGTTGATAAATGGCTTTTGCTTTGCATAGTAAAAGTTAAAAAGTTAAAGTACCAATGATTGTCACACACACACTAGGTGGGGCGAAATTATTCTCTGCATTTGACCCATCACCCTTGATCACCCCCTGGGAGGTGAGGGGAGCAGTGAGCAGCAGCAGTGGCCGCGCCCGGGAATAATTTTTTTGAAGGTATATATATACATATATTTGTGTGTGTGAGTATATATATATATATATATATATATATGTGTGTGTATATACGTACATATATATATATAGACATACATATATATGTGTGTGTATATACATACATACATATACTGTATATATACACACACACACACATATATATATATATATGTATATATATATGTGTGGGAAAAAATCACAAGACTTTTTCATCTCTACAGGCCTGCTTCATGAGGGTTTCCTCAATCATCAGGAGATTACTCCTGATGATTGAAACATGAAACAGGCCTGTAGAGATTAAATAGTCTTGTGATTTTTTCCCACACATACATATTACGCTCTACCACGGTATCGAGCACTATTTTTTTTTTGATAATCCAATTAAGACATATATATGTATATATATATATATATATATACATGTGTATATGTATGTATATATATGTATGTATATGTATATATGTATATGTATGTATATATATATGTGTATATGTATTGTTGCGTCGACCAGCATTCCTCCAATGGGGAATTCAAATTGCTAGTCTCTCCCAGATTCTTTTTATGGCAATAAACTGATGTTTATATTCAATCAACAGGCAGTAGTTGGTATTTTGTGGTTTATTCTCAAAGCTTAGAGGACAAACCTGAGACCAACCCAGCACCCAAGCGTTTCAGATCGGTCTGAAAACCCTCACGAAAACATTCTGTTCCTCAATCTCTCCCCCCGCCCTCACGCCCGCACAGATGCCCATTGTGTCCGTTATCTCAAGTCGGCCCGAGAAGGGAAGCAGGGAGGACTCCTCTTCTCTGCCTCCTACTTCAAGGCCGTCCACAGTGCAAGCACTTTGTCATGAGACGATGCAGAAAAGGAAAAGAGAACAAGATGGAACATTAGCTATTTAAAATATGACTATAGTCATATAAAAGAAGTAACTCTTAATTATGGATAAATGTGGATATATGCATCCGTCAGTATGTATGTATGTGTATATATATATATATATATATATATATATATATATATATATATATATATATATATATATATATATATATATATATATATATATATATATATATATATATATATATATATATATATATATATATATATATATATATATATATATATATGTATATATATATACACACACACACACACACACATACATACATACAGTATATGTATATGTATATATATATATATATATATATATATATATATATATATATATATATATATATATATATATATATATATATATATATATACACACATATATATACATACATATACACATATATACATACATATACACATATATATATATATATACACATATATACATACATATTTATATACATATATATACATACATACATATATTTATAAAATGTAATGTTACAGGGATAAAGTTGAAAGTCGTAAATGTAGCAGAAAAGGTTGCAATAAAGTAAAGTTGCAAAGTAAAATTTTGCTGCATGTCTGACCAAACTATTGCTTGCCATCTCACCTGGTAGGATTCCCAATTTTCTTATATTCCCCCATAATATTAAGACTTTTGTTCTCGTAAATTTGACGTTTGATTTCGTCATCCTTCTGGCGCTACAGAACGCCCCCCCTTCACTTGTGTAAAGTTTGACACCCGTTGTGGTTGAGGGCGCCTTCTAAATGTCTCCTCATGAAATGGCTGTCTCTCCACAGTGTCAGCAGCAGCTGTGTGCACTCAAACACCAGCAGATGTTACACCTTCCAGTCAAAAGAAGACCTTTTAAAAAAAAACAACTAATGCAGAGTGGAGCGTTTGCCAAACTTATAGTCGTGTGGAACTATGCGTCTACGTGACAGCTACGTTGTATCACACCTGTGTTGTCACTTGAAATGATCGTAAACACGAACTGTTGAAGACGGACTGAATATCAAGTCACCAACATGATCTTCGCCCTAAATCTTAGATAACATAGCCATTAAAGTCAGTAGGGTCATTGCCCTTCCACGGAATTCCTTGGAAAAAAGATAAAGATTGACTTCCAAGTAAGGTCAAGCATATTATTTAGTTCCTGGCAGCTGTGGCTAGTAACAGGCTACATTTTCTCTATTACACTTACCTAACTCACTTTTTTGGACAAATTGTACTTGTCAGAGTAGTTTAAACCTGCTCAGTGGCCTAGTGGTTAGAGTGTCCGCCCTGAGATGGGTAGGTCGTGAGTTCAAACCCCGGCCGAGTCGTACCAAAGACTATAAAAATGGGACCCAGCAAATGACTCCTGGGCGTGGCCACCGCTGCTGCTCACTGCTCCCCTCACCTCCCAGGGGGGGTGAACATGGGGATGGGCCAAATGCAGAGGACAAAGTTCACCACACCTAGTGTGTGTGTGTGACAATTAGGGTTGCAAAATTCCGGGAATATTCAAAGTTGGAAACTTTCCATGGGAATTAACGGGAATATATGGGAATTAAATTAAAGTACCAATGATAGTCACACACACAGTAGGTGTGGCGAAATTATCCTCTGCATTTGACCCATCACCCTTGTTCACCCCCTGGGAGGTGAGGGGAGCAGTGAGCAGCAGCGGTGGCCACACCCAGGAATCATTTTTGGTGATTTAACCCCCAATTTCAACCCTTGATGCTGAGTGCCAAGCAGGGAGGTAATGGGTCCCATTTTTATAGTCTTTGGTATGACTCGGCCGGGGTTTGAACTCAAAACCTACCCATCTCAGGGCGGACAGTCTAACCACTAGGCCACTGAGCGGGATATTAATGGGAATAAACATTGAATGCAGCATGATTATTAGCTAAAACAACCTGATTTAATGCAAATTCAGTAGAATTTCAACCCTGCACTGTGCATTCCTCCACCACATGTGCAGTGCATTCTTCCATCACATGCCCAGATAATTGCCAGCATGCTACACACTACAGCAGGGCTATTGAGGCCACACTAGTATTTGACTTCATCCAGTCAGGTAAGTGTTGATGATATTACTGGGGTAAATATATTTGATCTATGGTATTTAAGTGTAATAGTGGTGTAATTGTTGCTGTATGACTGTAGACTACTCCAGCAGACTTCCACTCAAGCTAGCTAGCTGTTCCTGTTCTTGTTCCATGATGATAATGATGATTTTTCCACAGATAAGTGCTCCCGTCAAGCAAGATCTTTGATTTGTGTTTTGTAAGATGTATTTTAATACAGCAGAGTGCTCCTGTCAAAGAAAGGATCTTTGACTTGCATTTTTCCACAGTACAGTGCTCCCGTCAAACAAGAAAAAACAAAGATCCTTTCTTTGACAGGAGCACTCTGCTGTATTAAAATACATCTTACAAAACACAAATCAAAGATCTTGCTTGACGGGAGCGCTTTACTGTGAAAAAAATCAAAGATCCTTTCTTTGAAAGGAGCAGTCTGCTGTATTAAAATACATGTTACAAAAAACAAATCAAAGATCTTGCTTGACGGGAGCACTTTATTGTGGAAAAATCAAAGATCCTTTATGTGACAGGAGCACTCTGCTGTTTTAAAATACATGTTACAAAACACAAATCAAAGATCTTGTTTGACGGGAGCACTTTATTGTGGAAAAATCAAAGGTCCTTTCTTTGACAGAGGCACTCTGCTGTATCAAAATACATGTTACAAAACACAAATCAAAGATCTTGCTTGACGGGAGCACTTTACTGTGGAAAAATCAAAGATCCTTTCTTTGACAGGAGCACTCTGCTGTTTTAAAATACATGTTACAAAACACAAATCAAAGATCGTTCTTGACGGGAGCACTTAACTGTGGAAAAATCAAAGATCCTTTATTAGACAGGAGCACTCTGATGTATTAAAATACATGTTACAAAACACAAATCAAAGATCCTTTCTTCGACAGGAGCACTCTGCTGTATTAAAATACATGTTACAAAACACAAATCAAAGATCGTGCTTGACGGGAGCACTTAACTGTGGAAAAATCAAAGATCCTTTATTAGACAGGAGCACTCTGATGTATTAAAATACATGTTACAAAACACAAATCAAAGATCCTTTCTTCGACAGGAGCACTCTGCTGTATTAAAATACATGTTACAAAACACAAATCAAAGATCGTGCTTGACGGGAGCACTTAAATGTGGAAAAATCAAAGATCCTTTATGTGACAGGAGCACTCTGCTGTTTTAAAATACATGTTACAAAACACAAATCAAAGATCGTGCTTGACGGGAGCACTTAAATGTGGAAAAATCAAAGATACAAAAGATCGTTTCTTTGACAGGAGCACTCTGCTGTATTAAAATACATGTTACAAAACACTAATCAAAGATCCTTTCTTCGACAGGAGCACTCTGCTGTATTAAAATACATGTTACAAAACACAAATCAAAGATCGTGCTTGACGGGAGCACTTAAATGTGGAAAAATCAAAGATCCTTTCTTTGACAGGAGCACTCTGCTGTATTAAAATACATGTTACAAAACACAAATCAAAGATCGTGCTTGACAGGAGCACTTAAATGTGGAAAAATCAAAGATCCTTTATGTGACAGGAGCACTCTGCTGTTTTAAAATACATGTTACAAAACACAAATCAAAGATCTTGCTTGACGGGAGCACTTAAATGTGGAAAAATCAAAGATCCTTTATGTGACAGGAGCACTCTGCTGTTTTAAAATACATGTTACAAAACACAAATCAAAGATCTTGCTTGACGGGAGCACTTAAATGTGGAAAAATCAAAGATCCTTTCTTTGACAGGAGCAGTCTGCTGTATTAAAATACATGTTACAAAAAACAAATCAAAGATCTTGCTTGACGGGAGCACTTAAATGTGGAAAAATCAAAGATCCTTTCTTTGACAAGAGCACTCTGCTGTTTTAAAATACATGTTACAAAACACAAATCAAAGATCGTGCTTGACGGGAGCGCTTAAATGTGGAAAAATCAAAGATCCTTTATGTGACAGGAGCACTCTGCTGTTTTAAAAAACATGTTACAAAACACAAATCAAAGATCTTGCTTGACGGGAGCACTTAAATGTGGAAAAATCAAAGATCCTTTCTTTGACAGGAGCAGTCTGCTGTATTAAAATACATGTTACAAAAAACAAATCAAAGATCTTGCTTGACGGGAGAACTTTATTGTGGAAAAATCAAAGATCCTTTATGTGACAGGAGCACTCTGCTGTTTTAAAATACATGTTACAAAACACAAATCAAAGATCTTGCTTGACGGGAGCACTTTATTGTGGAAAAATCAAAGATCCTTTCTTTGACAGAGGCACTCTGCTGTTTTAAAATACATGTTACAAAACACAAATCAAAGATCGTGCTTGACGGGAGCACTTAAATGTGGAAAAATCAAAGATCCTTTCTTTGACAGGAGCACTCTGCTGTATTAAAATACATGTTACAAAACACAAATCAAAGATCGTGCTTGACGGGAGCACTTTACTGTGGAAAAATCAAAGATCCTTTCTTTGACAGGAGCACTCTGCTGTTTTAAAATACATGTTACAAAACACAAATCAAAGATCGTGCTTGACGGGAGCACTTAAATGTGGAAGAATCAAAGATCCTTTATGTGACAGGACCACTCTGCTGTATTAAAATACATGTTACAAAACACAAATCAAAGATCGTGCTTGACGGGAGCACTTAAATGTGGAAAAATCAAAGATCCTTTCTTTGACAGGAGCACTCTGCTGTTTTAAAATACATGTTACAAAACACAAATCAAAGATCCTTTCTTCGACAGGAGCACTCTGCTGTATTAAAATACATGTTACAAAACACAAATCAAAGATCTTGCTTGACGGGAGCACTTTACTGTGGAAAAATCAAAGATCCTTTCTTTGACAGGAGCACTCTGCTGTTTTAAAATACATGTTACAAAACACAAATCAAAGATCTTGCTTGACGGGAGCACTTAAATGTGGAAAAATCAAAGATCCTTTCTTTGACAGGAGCACTCTGCTGTTTTAAAATACATGTTACAAAACACAAATCAAAGATCGTGCTTGACGGGAGCGCTTAAATGTGGAAAAATCAAAGATCCTTTATGTGACAGGAGCACTCTGCTGTTTTAAAAAACATGTTACAAAACACAAATCAAAGATCTTGCTTGACGGGAGCACTTAAATGTGGAAAAATCAAAGATCCTTTCTTTGACAGGAGCAGTCTGCTGTATTAAAATACATGTTACAAAAAACAAATCAAAGATCTTGCTTGACGGGAGAACTTTATTGTGGAAAAATCAAAGATCCTTTATGTGACAGGAGCACTCTGCTGTTTTAAAATACATGTTACAAAACACAAATCAAAGATCTTGCTTGACGGGAGCACTTTATTGTGGAAAAATCAAAGATCCTTTCTTTGACAGAGGCACTCTGCTGTTTTAAAATACATGTTACAAAACACAAATCAAAGATCGTGCTTGACGGGAGCACTTAAATGTGGAAGAATCAAAGATCCTTTATGTGACAGGACCACTCTGCTGTATTAAAATACATGTTACAAAACACAAATCAAAGATCGTGCTTGACGGGAGCACTTAAATGTGGAAAAATCAAAGATCCTTTCTTTGACAGGAGCACTCTGCTGTTTTAAAATACATGTTACAAAACACAAATCAAAGATCTTGCTTGACGGGAGCACTTTACTGTGGAAAAATCAAAGATCCTTTCTTTGACAGGAGCACTCTGCTGTTTTAAAATACATGTTACAAAACACAAATCAAAGATCTTGCTTGACGGGAGCACTTAAATGTGGAAAAATCAAAGATCCTTTCTTTGACAGGAGCACTCTGCTGTTTTAAAATACATGTTACAAAACACAAATCAAAGATCTTGCTTGACGGGAGCACTTTACTGTGGAAAAATCAAAGATCCTTTCTTTGACAGGAGCACTCTGCTGTTTTAAAATACATCTTACAAAACACAAATCAAAGATCGTGCTTGACGGGAGCACTTAAATGTGGAAGAATCAAAGATCCTTTATGTGACAGGAGCACTCTGCTGTATTAAAATACATGTTACAAAACACAAATCAAAGATCCTTTCTTCGACAGGAGCACTCTGCTGTATTAAAATACATGTTACAAAACACAAATCAAAGATCCTGCTTGACAGGAGCACTTACATGTGGAAAAATCAAAGATCCTTTCTTTGACAGGAGCACTCTGCTGTTTTTAAATACATGTTACAAAACACAAATCAAAGATCCTTTCTTCGACAGGAGCACTCTGCTGTATTAAAATACATGTTACAAAACACAAATCAAAGATCTTGCTTGACGGGAGCACTTAAATGTGGAAAAATCAAAGATCCTTTCTTTGACAGGAGCACTCTGCTGTTTTAAAATACATGTTACAAAACACAAATCAAAGATCGTGCTTGACGGGAGCACTTAACTGTGGAAAAATCAAAGATCCTTTCTTTGACAGGAGCACTCTGCTGTTTTAAAATACATGTTACAAAACACAAATCAAAGATCGTGCTTGACGGGAGCACTTAAATGTGGAAAAATTAAAGATCCTTTCTTTGACAGGAGCACTCTGCTGTTTTAAAATACATGTTACAAAACACAAATCAAAGATCGTGCTTGACGGGAGCACTTTACTGTGGAAAAATCAAAGATCCTTTCTTTGACAGGAGCACTCTGCTGTATTAAAATACATGTTACAAAACACAAATCAAAGATCGTGCTTGACGGGAGCACTTTACTGTGGAAAAATCAAAGATCCTTTCTTTGACAGGAGCACTCTGCTGTTTTAAAATACATGTTACAAAACACAAATCAAAGATCGTGCTTGACGGGAGCGCTTAAATGTGGAAAAATCAAAGATCCTTTCTTTGACAGGAGCACTCTGCTGTATTAAAATACATGTTACAAAACACAAATCAAAGATCGTGCTTGACGGGAGCACTTAAATGTGGAAGAATCAAAGATCCTTTATGTGACAGGAGCACTCTGCTGTTTTAAAATACATGTTACAAAACACAAATCAAAGATCGTGCTTGACGGGAGCACTTAAATGTGGAAAAATCAAAGATCCTTTCTTTGACAGGAGCACTCTGCTGTTTTAAAATACATGTTACAAAACACAAATCAAAGATCTTGCTTGACGGGAGCACTTTACTGTGGAAAAATCAAAGATCCTTTCTTTGACAGGAGCACTCTGCTGTTTTAAAATACATGTTACAAAACACAAATCAAAGATCGTGCTTGACGGGAGCACTTAAATGTGGAAAAATCAAAGATACAAAAGATCGTTTCTTTGACAGGAGCACTCTGCTGTTTGAAAATACATGTTACAAAACACAAATCAAAGATCTTGTTTGACGGGAGCACTTTATTGTGGAAAAATCAAAGATCCTTTCTTTGACAGAGGCACTCTGCTGTTTTAAAATACATGTTACAAAACACAAATCAAAGATCGTGCTTGACGGGAGCACTTAAATGTGGAAAAATCAAAGATCCTTTCTTTGACAGGAGCACTCTGCTGTATTAAAATACATGTTACAAAACACAAATCAAAGATCGTGCTTGACGGGAGCACTTAAATGTGGAAGAATCAAAGATCCTTTATGTGACAGGAGCACTCTGCTGTTTTAAAATACATGTTACAAAACACAAATCAAAGATCGTGCTTGACGGGAGCACTTAAATGTGGAAAAATCAAAGATCCTTTCTTTGACAGGAGCACTCTGCTGTTTTAAAATACATGTTACAAAACACAAATCAAAGATCTTGCTTGACGGGAGCACTTTACTGTGGAAAAATCAAAGATCCTTTCTTTGACAGGAGCACTCTGCTGTTTTAAAATACATGTTACAAAACACAAATCAAAGATCGTGCTTGACGGGAGCACTTAAATGTGGAAAAATCAAAGATACAAAAGATCGTTTCTTTGACAGGAGCACTCTGCTGTATTAAAATACATGTTACAAAACACAAATCAAAGATCGTTCTTGACGGGAGCACTTAACTGTGGAAAAATCAAAGATCCTTTATGTGACAGGAGCACTCTGCTGTATTAAAATACATGTTACAAAACACAAATCAAAGATCCTTTCTTCGACAGGAGCACTCTGCTGTATTAAAATACATGTTACAAAACACAAATCAAAGATCGTGCTTGACGGGAGCACTTAAATGTGGAAAAATCAAAGATCCTTTATGTGACAGGAGCACTCTGCTGTTTTAAAATACATGTTACAAAACACAAATCAAAGATCGTGCTTGACGGGAGCACTTAAATGTGGAAAAATCAAAGATACAAAAGATCGTTTCTTTGACAGGAGCACTCTGCTGTATTAAAATACATGTTACAAAACACTAATCAAAGATCCTTTCTTCGACAGGAGCACTCTGCTGTATTAAAATACATGTTACAAAACACAAATCAAAGATCGTGCTTGACGGGAGCACTTAAATGTGGAAAAATCAAAGATCCTTTCTTTGACAGGAGCACTCTGCTGTATTAAAATACATGTTACAAAACACAAATCAAAGATCTTGCTTGACGGGAGCACTTAAATGTGGAAAAATCAAAGATCCTTTCTTTGACAGGAGCACTCTGCTGTTTTAAAATACATGTTACAAAACACAAATCAAAGATCGTGCTTGACGGGAGCGCTTAAATGTGGAAAAATCAAAGATCCTTTATGTGACAGGAGCACTCTGCTGTTTTAAAAAACATGTTACAAAACACAAATCAAAGATCTTGCTTGACGGGAGCACTTAAATGTGGAAAAATCAAAGATCCTTTCTTTGACAGGAGCAGTCTGCTGTATTAAAATACATGTTACAAAAAACAAATCAAAGATCTTGCTTGACGGGAGAACTTTATTGTGGAAAAATCAAAGATCCTTTATGTGACAGGAGCACTCTGCTGTTTTAAAATACATGTTACAAAACACAAATCAAAGATCTTGCTTGACGGGAGCACTTTATTGTGGAAAAATCAAAGATCCTTTCTTTGACAGAGGCACTCTGCTGTTTTAAAATACATGTTACAAAACACAAATCAAAGATCGTGCTTGACGGGAGCACTTTACTGTGGAAAAATCAAAGATCCTTTCTTTGACAGGAGCACTCTGCTGTTTTAAAATACATGTTACAAAACACAAATCAAAGATCGTGCTTGACGGGAGCACTTAAATGTGGAAGAATCAAAGATCCTTTATGTGACAGGACCACTCTGCTGTATTAAAATACATGTTACAAAACACAAATCAAAGATCGTGCTTGACGGGAGCACTTAAATGTGGAAAAATCAAAGATCCTTTCTTTGACAGGAGCACTCTGCTGTTTTAAAATACATGTTACAAAACACAAATCAAAGATCCTTTCTTCGACAGGAGCACTCTCCTGTATTAAAATACATGTTACAAAACACAAATCAAAGATCTTGCTTGACGGGAGCACTTTACTGTGGAAAAATCAAAGATCCTTTCTTTGACAGGAGCACTCTGCTGTTTTAAAATACATCTTACAAAACACAAATCAAAGATCGTGCTTGACGGGAGCACTTAAATGTGGAAGAATCAAAGATCCTTTATGTGACAGGAGCACTCTGCTGTATTAAAATACATGTTACAAAACACAAATCAAAGATCCTTTCTTCGACAGGAGCACTCTGCTGTATTAAAATACATGTTACAAAACACAAATCAAAGATCCTGCTTGACAGGAGCACTTACATGTGGAAAAATCAAAGATCCTTTCTTTGACAGGAGCACTCTGCTGTTTTTAAATACATGTTACAAAACACAAATCAAAGATCCTTTCTTCGACAGGAGCACTCTGCTGTATTAAAATACATGTTACAAAACACAAATCAAAGATCTTGCTTGACGGGAGCACTTAAATGTGGAAAAATCAAAGATCCTTTCTTTGACAGGAGCACTCTGCTGTTTTAAAATACATGTTACAAAACACAAATCAAAGATCGTGCTTGACGGGAGCACTTAACTGTGGAAAAATCAAAGATCCTTTCTTTGACAGGAGCACTCTGCTGTTTTAAAATACATGTTACAAAACACAAATCAAAGATCGTGCTTGACGGGAGCACTTAAATGTGGAAAAATTAAAGATCCTTTCTTTGACAGGAGCACTCTGCTGTTTTAAAATACATGTTACAAAACACAAATCAAAGATCGTGCTTGACGGGAGCACTTTACTGTGGAAAAATCAAAGATCCTTTCTTTGACAGGAGCACTCTGCTGTATTAAAATACATGTTACAAAACACAAATCAAAGATCGTGCTTGACGGGAGCACTTTACTGTGGAAAAATCAAAGATCCTTTCTTTGACAGGAGCACTCTGCTGTTTTAAAATACATGTTACAAAACACAAATCAAAGATCGTGCTTGACGGGAGCGCTTAAATGTGGAAAAATCAAAGATCCTTTCTTTGACAGGAGCAGTCTGCTGTATTAAAATACATGTTACAAAAAACAAATCAAAGATCTTGCTTGACGGGAGCACTTTATTGTGGAAAAATCAAAGATCCTTTATGTGACAGGAGCACTCTGCTGTTTGAAAATACATGTTACAAAACACAAATCAAAGATCGTGCTTGACGGGAGCACTTAAATGTGGAAAAATCAAAGATCCTTTCTTTGACAGGAGCACTCTGCTGTATTAAAATACATGTTACAAAACACAAATCAAAGATCGTGCTTGACGGGAGCACTTAAATGTGGAAGAATCAAAGATCCTTTATGTGACAGGAGCACTCTGCTGTTTTAAAATACATGTTACAAAACACAAATCAAAGATCGTGCTTGACGGGAGCACTTAAATGTGGAAAAATCAAAGATCCTTTCTTTGACAGGAGCACTCTGCTGTTTTAAAATACATGTTACAAAACACAAATCAAAGATCTTGCTTGACGGGAGCACTTTACTGTGGAAAAATCAAAGATCCTTTCTTTGACAGGAGCACTCTGCTGTTTTAAAATACATGTTACAAAACACAAATCAAAGATCGTGCTTGACGGGAGCACTTAAATGTGGAAAAATCAAAGATACAAAAGATCGTTTCTTTGACAGGAGCACTCTGCTGTATTAAAATACATGTTACAAAACACAAATCAAAGATCGTTCTTGACGGGAGCACTTAACTGTGGAAAAATCAAAGATCCTTTATTAGACAGGAGCACTCTGCTGTATTAAAATACATGTTACAAAACACAAATCAAAGATCGTGCTTGACGGGAGCACTTAAATGTGGAAAAATCAAAGATCCTTTATGTGACAGGAGCACTCTGCTGTTTTAAAATACATGTTACAAAACACAAATCAAAGATCGTGCTTGACGGGAGCACTTAAATGTGGAAAAATCAAAGATCCTTTCTTTGACAGGAGCACTCTGCTGTTTTAAAATACATGTTACAAAACACAAATCAAAGATCCTTTCTTCGACAGGAGCACTCTGCTGTATTAAAATACATGTTACAAAACACAAATCAAAGATCTTGCTTGACGGGAGCACTTAAATGTGGAAAAATCAAATATCCTTTATGTGAAAGGAGCACTCTGCTGTTTTAAAATACATGTTACAAAACACAAATCAAAGATCTTGCTTGACGGGAGCACTTAAATGTGGAAAAATCAAAGATCCTTTCTTTGACAGGAGCACTCTGCTGTATTAAAATACATGTTACAAAACACAAATCAAAGATCGTGCTTGACGGGAGCACTTTACTGTAGAAAAATCAAAGATCCTTTCTTTGACAGGAGCACTCTGCTGTATTAAAATACATGTTACAAAACACAAATCAAAGATCGTGCTTGACGGGAGCACTTAAATGTGGAAAAATCAAAGATACAAAAGATCGTTTCTTTGACAGGAGCACTCTGCTGTATTAAAATACATGTTACAAAACACTAATCAAAGATCCTTTCTTCGACAGGAGCACTCTGCTGTATTAAAATACATGTTACAAAACACAAATCAAAGATCGTGCTTGACGGGAGCACTTAAATGTGGAAAAATCAAAGATCCTTTCTTTGACAGGAGCACTCTGCTGTATTAAAATACATGTTACAAAACACAAATCAAAGATCTTGCTTGACGGGAGCACTTAAATGTGGAAAAATCAAAGATCCTTTCTTTGACAGGAGCACTCTGCTGTTTTAAAATACATGTTACAAAACACAAATCAAAGATCGTGCTTGACGGGAGCGCTTAAATGTGGAAAAATCAAAGATCCTTTATGTGACAGGAGCACTCTGCTGTTTTAAAAAACATGTTACAAAACACAAATCAAAGATCTTGCTTGACGGGAGCACTTAAATGTGGAAAAATCAAAGATCCTTTCTTTGACAGGAGCAGTCTGCTGTATTAAAATACATGTTACAAAAAACAAATCAAAGATCTTGCTTGACGGGAGAACTTTATTGTGGAAAAATCAAAGATCCTTTATGTGACAGGAGCACTCTGCTGTTTTAAAATACATGTTACAAAACACAAATCAAAGATCTTGCTTGACGGGAGCACTTTACTGTGGAAAAATCAAAGATCCTTTCTTTGACAGGAGCACTCTGCTGTTTTAAAATACATGTTACAAAACACAAATCAAAGATCGTGCTTGACGGGAGCACTTAAATGTGGAAGAATCAAAGATCCTTTATGTGACAGGACCACTCTGCTGTATTAAAATACATGTTACAAAACACAAATCAAAGATCGTGCTTGACGGGAGCACTTAAATGTGGAAAAATCAAAGATCCTTTCTTTGACAGGAGCACTCTGCTGTTTTAAAATACATGTTACAAAACACAAATCAAAGATCCTTTCTTCGACAGGAGCACTCTGCTGTATTAAAATACATGTTACAAAACACAAATCAAAGATCTTGCTTGACGGGAGCACTTTACTGTGGAAAAATCAAAGATCCTTTCTTTGACAGGAGCACTCTGCTGTTTTAAAATACATCTTACAAAACACAAATCAAAGATCGTGCTTGACGGGAGCACTTAAATGTGGAAGAATCAAAGATCCTTTATGTGACAGGAGCACTCTGCTGTATTAAAATACATGTTACAAAACACAAATCAAAGATCCTTTCTTCGACAGGAGCACTCTGCTGTATTAAAATACATGTTACAAAACACAAATCAAAGATCCTGCTTGACAGGAGCACTTACATGTGGAAAAATCAAAGATCCTTTCTTTGACAGGAGCACTCTGCTGTTTTTAAATACATGTTACAAAACACAAATCAAAGATCCTTTCTTCGACAGGAGCACTCTGCTGTATTAAAATACATGTTACAAAACACAAATCAAAGATCTTGCTTGACGGGAGCACTTAAATGTGGAAAAATCAAAGATCCTTTCTTTGACAGGAGCACTCTGCTGTTTTAAAATACATGTTACAAAACACAAATCAAAGATCGTGCTTGACGGGAGCACTTAACTGTGGAAAAATCAAAGATCCTTTCTTTGACAGGAGCACTCTGCTGTTTTAAAATACATGTTACAAAACACAAATCAAAGATCGTGCTTGACGGGAGCACTTAAATGTGGAAAAATTAAAGATCCTTTCTTTGACAGGAGCACTCTGCTGTTTTAAAATACATGTTACAAAACACAAATCAAAGATCGTGCTTGACGGGAGCACTTTACTGTGGAAAAATCAAAGATCCTTTCTTTGACAGGAGCACTCTGCTGTTTTAAAATACATGTTACAAAACACAAATCAAAGATCGTGCTTGACGGGAGCGCTTAAATGTGGAAAAATCAAAGATCCTTTCTTTGACAGGAGCAGTCTGCTGTATTAAAATACATGTTACAAAAAACAAATCAAAGATCTTGCTTGACGGGAGCACTTTATTGTGGAAAAATCAAAGATCCTTTATGTGACAGGAGCACTCTGCTGTTTGAAAATACATGTTACAAAACACAAATCAAAGATCTTGTTTGACGGGAGCACTTTATTGTGGAAAAATCAAAGATCCTTTATGTGACAGGAGCACTCTGCTGTTTTAAAATACATGTTACAAAACACAAATCAAAGATCGTGCTTGACGGGAGCACTTAAATGTGGAAAAATCAAAGATCCTTTCTTTGACAGGAGCACTCTGCTGTATTAAAATACATGTTACAAAACACAAATCAAAGATCGTGCTTGACGGGAGCACTTAAATGTGGAAGAATCAAAGATCCTTTATGTGACAGGAGCACTCTGCTGTTTTAAAATACATGTTACAAAACACAAATCAAAGATCGTGCTTGACGGGAGCACTTAAATGTGGAAAAATCAAAGATCCTTTCTTTGACAGGAGCACTCTGCTGTTTTAAAATACATGTTACAAAACACAAATCAAAGATCTTGCTTGACGGGAGCACTTTACTGTGGAAAAATCAAAGATCCTTTCTTTGACAGGAGCACTCTGCTGTTTTAAAATACATGTTACAAAACACAAATCAAAGATCGTGCTTGACGGGAGCACTTAAATGTGGAAAAATCAAAGATACAAAAGATCGTTTCTTTGACAGGAGCACTCTGCTGTATTAAAATACATGTTACAAAACACAAATCAAAGATCGTTCTTGACGGGAGCACTTAACTGTGGAAAAATCAAAGATCCTTTATTAGACAGGAGCACTCTGCTGTATTAAAATACATGTTACAAAACACAAATCAAAGATCCTTTCTTCGACAGGAGCACTCTGCTGTATTAAAATACATGTTACAAAACACAAATCAAAGATCGTGCTTGACGGGAGCACTTAAATGTGGAAAAATCAAAGATCCTTTATGTGACAGGAGCACTCTGCTGTTTTAAAATACATGTTACAAAACACAAATCAAAGATCGTGCTTGACGGGAGCACTTAAATGTGGAAAAATCAAAGATCCTTTCTTTGACAGGAGCACTCTGCTGTTTTAAAATACATGTTACAAAACACAAATCAAAGATCCTTTCTTCGACAGGAGCACTCTGCTGTATTAAAATACATGTTACAAAACACAAATCAAAGATCTTGCTTGACGGGAGCACTTAAATGTGGAAAAATCAAATATCCTTTATGTGAAAGGAGCACTCTGCTGTTTTAAAATACATGTTACAAAACACAAATCAAAGATCTTGCTTGACGGGAGCACTTAAATGTGGAAAAATCAAAGATCCTTTCTTTGACAGGAGCACTCTGCTGTATTAAAATACATGTTACAAAACACAAATCAAAGATCGTGCTTGACGGGAGCACTTTACTGTAGAAAAATCAAAGATCCTTTCTTTGACAGGAGCACTCTGCTGTTTTAAAATACATGTTACAAAACACAAATCAAAGATCGTGCTTGACGGGAGCACTTAAATGTGGAAAAATCAAAGATCCTTTCTTTGACAGGAGCACTCTGCTGTTTTAAAAAACATGTTACAAAACACAAATCAAAGATCTTGCTTGACGGGAGCACTTAAATGTGGAAAAATCAAAGATCCTTTATGTGACAGGAGCACTCTGCTGTTTTAAAAAACATGTTACAAAACACAAATCAAAGATCTTGCTTGACGGGAGCACTTAAATGTGGAAAAATCAAAGATCCTTTCTTTGACAGGAGCACTCTGCTGTTTTAAAATACATGTTACAAAACACAAATCAAAGATCGTGCTTGACGGGAGCACTCAAATGTGGAAGAATCAAAGATCCTTTATGTGACAGGAGCACTCTGCTGTATTAAAATACATGTTACAAAACACAAATCAAAGATCCTTTCTTCGACAGGAGCACTCTGCTGTATTAAAATACATGTTACAAAACACAAATCAAAAATCGTGCTTGACGGGAGCACTTAACTGTGGAAAAATCAAAGATCCTTTCTTTGACAGGAGCACTCTGCTGTATTAAAATACATGTTACAAAACACAAATCAAAGATCCTTTCTTCGACAGGAGCACTCTGCTGTATTAAAATACATGTTACAAAACACAAATCAAAGATCGTGCTTGACGGGAGCACTTAAATGTGGAAAAATCAAAGATCCTTTATGTGACAGGAGCACTCTGCTGTTTTAAAATACATGTTACAAAACACAAATCAAAGATCGTGCTTGACGGGAGCACTTAAATGTGGAAAAATCAAAGATCCTTTATGTGACGGGAGCACTCTGCTGTTTTAAAATACATGTTACAAAACACAAATCAAAGATCGTGCTTGACGGGAGCACTTAAATGTGGAAAAATCAAAGATACAAAAGATCGTTTCTTTGACAGGAGCACTCTGCTGTTTTAAAATACATGTTACAAAACACAAATCAAAGATCTTGCTTGACGGGAGCACTTAAATGTGGAAAAATCAAAGATCCTTTCTTTGACAGGAGCACTCTGCTGTATTAAAATACATGTTACAAAACACAAATCAAAGATCGTACTTGACGGGAGCACTTTACTGTGGAAAAATCAAAGATCCTTTCTTTGACAGGAGCACTCTGCTGTTTTAAAATACATGTTACAAAACACAAATCAAAGATCGTGCTTGACGGGAGCACTTAAATGTGGAAAAATCAAAGATCCTTTCTTTGACAGGAGCACTCTGTTGTTTTAAAAAACATGTTACTAAACACAAATCAAAGATCTTGCTTGACGGGAGCACTTAAATGTGGAAAAATCAAAGATCCTTTATGTGACAGGAGCACTCTGCTGTTTTAAAAAACATGTTACAAAACACAAATCAAAGATCTTGCTTGACGGGAGCACTTAAATGTGGAAAAATCAAAGATCCTTTATGTGACAGGAGCACTCTGCTGTTTTAAAATACATGTTGCAAAACACAAATCAAAGATCGTGCTTGACGGGAGCACTTAAATGAGGAAAAATCAAAGATCCTTTATGTGACAGGAGCACTCTGCTGTATTAAAATACATGATACAAAACACAAATCAAAGATCTTGCTTGACGGGAGCACTTTATTGTGGAAAAATCAAAGATCCTTTCTCGGACAGGAGCACTCTGCTGTATTAAAATACATGTTACTAAACACAAATCAAAGATCGTGCTTGACGGGAGCACTTAAATGTGGAAAAATCAAAGATCCTTTATGTGACAGGAGCACTCTGTTGTTTTCAAATACATGTTACAAAACACAAATCAAAGATCTTGCTTGACGGGAGCACTTTATTGTGGAAAAATCAAAGATCCTTTCTTGGACAGGAGCACTCTGCTGTATTAAAATACATGTTACTAAACACAAATCAAAGATAGTGCTTGACGGGAGCACTTAAATGTGGAAAAATCAAAGATCCTTTATGTGACAGGAGCACTCTGTTGTTTTAAAATACATGTTACAAAACACAAATCAAAGATCTTGCTTGACGGGAGCACTTTATTGTGGAAAAATCAAAGATCCTTTCTTGGACAGGAGCACTCTGCTGTTTTAAATTACATGTTACAAAACACAAATCAAAGATCGTGCTTGACGGGAGCGCTTAAATGTGGAAAAATCAAAGATCCTTTCTTGGACAGGAGCACTCTGCTGTTTTAAAATACATGTTACAAAACACAAATCAAAGATCTTGCTTGACGGGAGCACTTAAATGTGGAAAAATCAAAGATCCTTTATGTGACAGGAGCACTCTGCTGTATTAAAATTTACAAAACACAAATCAAAGATCGTGCTTGACGGGAGCGCTTAAATGTGGAAAAATCAAAGATCCTTTATGTGACAGGAGCACTCTGCTGTTTTAAAATACATGTTGCAAAACACAAATCAAAGATCGTGCTTGACGGGAGCACTTAAATGTGGAAAAATCAAAGATCCTTTATGTGACAGGAGCACTCTTTTGTATTAAAATACATGATACAAAACACAAATCAAAGATCTTGCTTGACGGGAGCACTTTATTGTGGAAAAATCAAAGATCCTTTCTCGGACAGGAGCACTCTGCTGTATTAAAATACATGTTACTAAACACAAATCAAAGATCGTGCTTGACGGTAGCACTTAAATGTGGAAAAATCAAAGATCCTTTATGTGACAGGGGCACTCTGCTGTTTTCAAATACATGTTACAAAACACAAATCAAAGATCTTGCTTGACGGGAGCACTTTATTGTGGAAAAATCAAAGATCCTTTCTTGGACAGGAGCACTCTGTTGTATTAAAATACATGTTACTAAACACAAATCAAAGATCGTGCTTGACGGGAGCACTTAAATGTGGAAAAATCAAAGATCCTTTATGTGACAGGAGCACTCTGCTGTATTAAAATTTACAAAACACAAATCAAAGATCGTGCTTGACGGGAGCGCTTGAATGTGGAAAAATCAAAGATCCTTTATGTGACAGGAGCACTCTGCTGTTTTAAAATGATGTTGCAAAACACAAATCAAAGATCGTGCTTGACGGGAGCACTTAAATGAGGAAAAATCAAAGATCCTTTATGTGACAGGAGCACTCTGCTGTATTAAAATACATGATACAAAACACAAATCAAAGATCGTGCTTGACGGGAGCACTTAAATGAGGAAAAATCAAAGATCCTTTATGTGACAGGAGCACTCTGCTGTATTAAAATACATGTTACAAAACACAAATCAAAGATCGTGCTTGACGGGAGCACTTAAATGTGGAAAAATCAAAGATCCTTTATGTGACAGGAGCACTCTGTTGTTTTCAAATACATGTTACAAAACACAAATCAAAGATCTTGCTTGACGGGAGCACTTTATTGTGGAAAAATCAAAGATCATTTCTTGGACAGGAGCACTCTGCTGTATTAAAATACATGTTACTAAACACAAATCAAAGATCGTGCTTGACGGGAGCACTTAAATGTGGAAAAATCAAAGATCCTTTATGTGACAGGAGCACTCTGCTGTTTTAAAATACATGTTACAAAACACAAATCAAAGATCTTGCTTGACGGGAGCACTTTATTGTGGAAAAATCAAAGATCCTTTCTTGGACAGGAGCACTCTGCTGTTTTAAATTACATGTTACAAAACACAAATCAAAGATCGTGCTTGACGGGAGCGCTAAAATATGGAAAAATCAAAGATCCTTTCTTGGACAGGAGCACTCTGCTGTTTTAAAATACATGTTACAAAACACAAATCAAAGATCGTGCTTGACGGGAGCACTTAAATGTGGAAAAATCAAAGATCCTTTATGTGACAGGAGCACTCTGCTGTATTAAAATTTACAAAACACAAATCAAAGATCGTGCTTGACGGGAGCACTTAAATGAGGAAAAATCAAAGATCCTTTATGTGACCGGAGCACTCTGCTGTATTAAAATACATGTTACAAAACACAAATCAAAGATCTTGCTTGACGGGAGCACTTTATTGTGGAAAAATCAAAGATCCTTTCTCAGACAGGAGCACTCTGCTGTATTAAAATACATGTTACTAAACACAAATCAAAGATCGTGCTTGACGGGAGCACTTAAATGTGGAAAAATCAAAGATCCTTTATGTGACAGGAGCACTCTGCTGTTTTAAAATACATGTTACAAAACACAAATCAAAGATCTTGCTTGACGGGAGCACTTTATTGTGGAAAAATCAAAGATCCTTTCTTGGACAGGAGCACTCTGCTGTATTAAAATACATGTTACTAAACACAAATCAAAGATCGTGCTTGACGGGAGCACTTAAATGTGGAAAAATCAAAGATCCTTTATGTGACAGGAGCACTCTGCTGTTTTAAAATACATGTTACAAAACACAAATCAAAGATCTTGCTTGACGGGAGCACTTTATTGTGGAAAAATCAAAGATCCTTTCTTGGACAGGAGCACTCTGCTGTTTTAAAATACATGTTACAAAACACAAATCAAAGATCGTGCTTGACGGGAGCGCTTAAATGTGGAAAAATCAAAGATCCTTTCTTGGACAGGAGCACTCTGCTGTTTTAAAATACATGTTACAAAACACAAATCAAAGATCTTGCTTGACGGGAGCACTTTATTGTGGAAAAATCAAAGATCCTTTCTTGGACAGGAGCACTCTGCTGTTTTAAAATACATGTTACAAAACACAAATCAAAGATCTTGCTTGACGGGAGCACTTTATTGTGGAAAAATCAAAGATCCTTTCTTGGACAGGAGCACTCTGCTGTTTTAAATTACATGTTACAAAACACAAATCAAAGATCGTGCTTGACGGGAGCGCTTAAATGTGGAAAAATCAAAGATCCTTTCTTGGACAGGAGCACTCTGCTGTTTTAAAATACATGTTACAAAACACAAATCAAAGATCTTGCTTGACGGGAGCACTTTATTGTGGAAAAATCAAAGATCCTTTCTTGGACAGGAGCACTCTGCTGTATTAAAATACATGTTACAAAACACAAATCAAAGATCGTGCTTGACGGGAGCACTTAAATGTGGAAAAATCAAAGATCCTTTATGTGACAGGAGCACTCTGCTGTATTAAAATACATGTTACAAAACACAAATCAAAGATCTTGCTTGACGGGAGCACTTTATTGTGGAAAAATCAAAGATCCTTTCTTGGACAGGAGCACTCTGCTGTATTAAAATACATGTTACTAAACACAAATCAAAGATCGTGCTTGACGGGAGCACTTAAATGTGGAAAAATCAAAGATCCTTTATGTGACAGGAGCACTCTGCTGTATTAAAATTTACAAAACACAAATCAAAGATCGTGCTTGACGGGAGCGCTTAAATGTGGTAAAATCAAAGATCCTTTATGTGACAGGAGCACTCTGCTGTATTAAAATTTACAAAACACAAATCAAAGATCGTGCTTGACGGGAGCACTTAAATGTGGAAAAATCAAAGATCCTTTATGTGACAGGAGCACTCTGCTGTATTAAAATACATGATACAAAACACAAATCAAAGATCTTGCTTGACGGGAGCACTTTATTGTTGAAAAATCAAAGATCCTTTCTCGGCCAGGAGCACTCTGCTGTATTAAAATACATGTTACTAAACACAAATCAAAGATCGTGCTTGACGGGAGCACTTAAATGTGGAAAAATCAAAGATCCTTTATGTGACAGGAGCACTCTGCTGTTTTAAAATACATGTTACAAAACACAAATCAAAGATCTTGCTTGACGGGAGCACTTTATTGTGGAAAAATCAAAGATCCTTTCTTGGACAGGAGCACTCTGCTGTTTTAAAATACATGTTACAAAACACAAATCAAAGATCGTGCTTGACGGGAGCGCTTAAATGTGGAAAAATCAAAGATCCTTTCTTGGACAGGAGCACTCTGCTGTTTTAAAATACATGTTACAAAACACAAATCAAAGATCTTGCTTGACGGGAGCACTTTATTGTGGAAAAATCAAAGATCCTTTATGTGACAGGAGCACTCTGCTGTATTAAAATACATCTTACTAAACACAAATCAAAGATCGTGCTTGACGGGAGCACTTAAATGTGGAAAAATCAAAGATCCTTTATGTGACAGGAGCACTCTGCTGTATTAAAATTTACAAAACACAAATCAAAGATCGTGCTTGACGGGAGCGCTTAAATGTGGAAAAATCAAAGATCCTTTATGTGACAGGAGCACTTTGCTGTTTTAAAATACATGTTGCAAAACACAAATCAAAGATCGTGCTTGACGGGAGCACTTAAATGTGGAAAAATCAAAGATCCTTTATGTGACAGGAGCACTCTGCTGTATTAAAATTTACAAAACACAAATCAAAGATCGTGCTTGACGGGAGCACTTAAATGTGGAAAAATCAAAGATCCTTTATGTGACAGGAGCACTCTGCTGTATTAAAATACATGATACAAAACACAAATCAAAGATCTTGCTTGACGGGAGCACTTTATTGTGGAAAAATCAAAGATCCTTTCTTGGACAGGAGCACTCTGCTGTATTAAAATACATGTTACTAAACACAAATCAAAGATCGTGCTTGACGGGAGCACTTAAATGTGGAAAAATCAAAGATCCTTTATGTGACAGGAGCACTCTGCTGTTTTAAAATACATGTTACAAAACACAAATCAAAGATCTTGCTTGACGGGAGCACTTTATTGTGGAAAAATC